>NC_091356.1:16841306-16926306 GCF_038502225.1 Cherax quadricarinatus | reverse complement strand
CTCCCTCCAATCTGATATTCAATCTTTCATCACCTAATCTTTTTGTTATCCTCATAACCTTACTCTTTCCTGTATTCACCTTTAATTTTCTTCTTTTGCACACCCTACCAAATTCATCCACCAATCTCTGCAACTTCTCTTCAGAATCTCCCAAGAGCACAGTGTCATCAGCAAAGAGCAGCTGTGACAACTCCCACTTTGTGTGTGATTCTTTATCTTTTAACTCCACGCCTCTTGCCAAGACCCTCGCATTTACTTCTCTTACAACCCCATCTATAAATATATTAAACAACCACGGTGACATCACACATCCTTGTCTAAGGCCTACTTTTACTGGGAAATAATTTCCCTCTTTCCTACATACTCTAACTTGAGCCTCACTATCCTCGTAAAAACTCTTCACTGCTTTCAGTAACCTACCTCCTACACCATACACTTGCAACATCTGCCACATTGCCCCCCTATCCACCCTGTCATACGCTTTTCCAAATCCATAAATGCCACAAAGACCTCTTTAGCCTTATCTAAATACTGTTCACTTATATGTTTCACTGTAAACACCTGGTCCACACACCCCCTACCTTTCCTAAAGCCTCCTTGTTCATCTGCTATCCTATTCTCCGTCTTACTCTTAATTCTTTCAATTATAACTCTACCATACACCTTACCAGGTACACTCAACAGACTTATCCCCCTATAATTTTTGCACTCTCTTTTATCCCCTTTGCCTTTATACAAAGGAACTATGCATGCTCTCTGCCAATCCCTAGGTACCTTACCCTCTTCCATACATTTATTAAATAATTGCACCAACCACTCCAAAACTATATCCCCACCTGCTTTTAACATTTCTATCTTTATCCCATCAATCCCGGCTGCCTTACCCCCTTTCATTTTACCTACTGCCTCACGAACTTCCCCCACACTCACAACTGGCTCTTCCTCACTCCTACAAGATGTTATTCCTCCTTGCCCTATACACGAAATCACAGCTTCCCTATCTTCATCAACATTTAACAATTCCTCAAAATATTCCCTCCATCTTCCCAATACCTCTAACTCTCCATTTAATAACTCTCCTCTCCTATTTTTAACTGACAAATCCATTTGTTCTCTAGGCTTTCTTAACTTGTTAATCTCACTCCAAAACTTTTTCTTATTTTCAACAAAATTTGTTGATAACATCTCACCCACTCTCTCATTTGCTCTCTTTTTACATTGCTTCACCACTCTCTTAACTTCTCTCTTTTTCTCCATATACTCTTCCCTCCTTGCATCACTTCTACTTTGTAAAAACTTCTCATATGCTAACTTTTTCTCCCTTACTACTCTCTTTACATCATCATTCCACCAATCGCTCCTCTTCCCTCCTGCACCCACTTTCCTGTAACCACAAACTTCTGCTGAACACTCTAACACTACATTTTTAAACCTACCCCATACCTCTTCGACCCCATTGCCTATGCTCTCATTAGCCCATCTATCCTCCAATAGCTGTTTATATCTTACCCTAACTGCCTCCTCTTTTAGTTTATAAACCTTCACCTCTCTCTTCCCTGATGCTTCTATTCTCCTTGTATCCCATCTACCTTTTACTCTCAGTGTAGCTACAACTAGAAAGTGATCTGATATATCTGTGGCCCCTCTATAAACATGTACATCCTGAAGTCTACTCAACAGTCTTTTATCTACCAATACATAATCCAACAAACTACTGTCATTTCGCCCTACATCATATCGTGTATACTTATTTATCCTCTTTTTCTTAAAATATGTATTACCTATAACTAAACCCCTTTCTATACAAAGTTCAATCAAAGGGCTCCCATTATCATTTACACCTGGCACCCCAAACTTACCTACCACACCCTCTCTAAAAGTTTCTCCTACTTTAGCATTCAGGTCCCCTACCACAATTACTCTCTCATTTGGTTCAAAGGCTCCTATACATTCACTTAACATCTCCCAAAATCTCTCTCTCTCCTCTGCATTCCTCTCTTCTCCAGGTGCATACACGCTTATTATGACCCACTTCTCGCATCCAACCTTTACTTTAATCCACATAATTCTTGAATTTACACATTCATATTCTCTTTTCTCCTTCCATAACTGATCATTTAACATTACTGCTACCCCTTCCTTTGCTCTAACTCTCTCAGATACTCCAGATTTAATCCCATTTATTTCCCCCCACTGAAACTCTCCTACCCCCTTCAGCTTTGTTTCGCTTAGGGCCAGGACATCCAACTTCTTTTCATTCATAACATCAGCAATCATCTGTTTCTTGTCATCCGCACTACATCCACGGACATTTAAGCAACCCAGTTTTATAAAGTTTTTCTTCTTCTCTTTTTTAGTAAATGTATACAGGAGAAGGGGTTACTAGCCCATATATATATATGTATATATATATATATATATATATATATATATATATATATATATATATAATCTTTCAGCACACCGGCCGAATTCCACTAAGGCAGGGTGGCCCAAAAAGAAAAACGAAAGTTTCTCTTTTAAATTTAGTAATTTATACGGGAGAAGGGGTTACTAGCCCCTTGCTCCCGGCATTTTTGTCGCCTCTTACAACACGCATAGCTTACGGAGGAAGAATTCTGTTCCACTTCCTCATGGAGAATATATATATATACAGTGGACCCCCGCATAACGATTACCTCCGAATGCGACCAATTATGTACGTGTATTTATGTAAGTGCGTTTGTACATGTATGTTTGGAGGTCTGAAATGGACTAATCTACTTCACAATATTCCTTATGGGAACAAATTCGGTCAGTACTGGCACCTGAACATACTTCTGGAGTGAAAAAATATCGTTAACCGGGGGTCCACTGTATATATATATATATAAATATATATATATTATATAATATATATATATATATATATAATATATAATATATATATATATATATATTTATATATATATATATATATATATATATATATATATATATATATATATATATATAATGTGTGTGTGCGAAGGGCTTGGACTTCCAGCAGGCATGCGTGAGCGTGTTTGATAGGAGTGAATGGAGACAAATGGTTTTTAATACTTGACGTGCTGTTGGAGTGTGAGCAAAGTAACATTTATGAAGGGGTTCAGGGAAACCGGCAGGCCGGACTTGAGTCCTGGAGATGGGAAGTACAGTGCCTGCACTCTGAAGGAGGGGTGTTAATGTTGCAGTTTAAAAACTGTAGTGTAAAGCACCCTTCTGGCAAGACAGTGATGGAGTGAATGATGGTGAAAGTTTTTCTTTTTCGGGCCACCCTGCCTTGGTGGGAATCGGCCAGTGTGATAATAAATAAATATATGTATATATATATATATATATATATATATATATATATATATATTATTATTTTTTTTTTATTATCACACCGGCCGATTCCCACCAAGGCAGGGTGGCCCGAAAAAGAAAAACTTTCACCATCATTCACTCCATCACTGTCTTGCCAGAAGGGTGCTTTACACTACAGTTTTTAAACTGCAACATTAACACCCCTCCTTCAGAGTGCAGGCACTGTACTTCCCATCTCCAGGACTCAAGTCCGGCCTGCCGGTTTCCCTGAATCCCTTCATAAATGTTACTTTGCTCACACTCCAACAGCACGTCAAGTATTAAAAACCATTTGTCTCCATTCACTCCTATCAAACACGCTCACGCATGCCTGCTGGAAGTCCAAGCCCCTCGCACACAAAACCTCCTTTACCCCCTCCCTCCACCCCTTCCTAGGCCGACCCCTACCCCGCCTTCCTTCCACTACAGACTGATACACTCTTGAAGTCATTCTGTTTCGCTCCATTCTCTCTACATGTCCGAACCACCTCAACAACCCTTCCTCAGCCCTCTGGACAACAGTTTTGGTAATCCCGCACCTCCTCCTAACTTCCAAACTACGAATTCTCTGCATTATATTCACACCACATATATATATATATATATATATATATATATATATATATATATATATATATATATATATATATGTATGTATATATATATATATATATATATATATATATATATATATATATATATATATATATATATATATATATATATATATATATATATATATATAATGCAAAACAACCACTGTGAAAGAATAAAGAAATTCTAAGCGCATTCGTGACGAATGCGCTTAGAATTTCTCTATTCTTTCACAGTTGTTTTGCATATTCTGAAATCACCTGTTTACTGTGATCTTATTGCATATATATATATATATATATATATATATATATATATATATATATATATATATATATATATATATATATATATATATATATATATGTATACATATATATATATATATATATATATATATATATATATATATATATATATATATATATATATATATATAAAATGAGCTAGTAACCCCTTCTCCTGTAGACATTTACTAAAAAAGAGAAGAAGAAAAACTTTATAAAACTGCGATGCTTGAATGTGCGTGGATGTAGTGCGGATGACAAGAAACAGATGATTGCTGATGTTATGAATGAAAAGAAGTTGGATGTCCTGGCTTTAAGCGAAACAAAGCTGAAGGGGGTAGGGGAGTTTCGGTGGGGGGAAATAAATGGGATTAAATCTGGAGTATCTGAGAGAGTTAGAGCAAAGAAAGGGGTAGCAGTAATGTTGAAGGATCAGTTATGGAAGGAGAAAAGAGAATATGAATACGTAAATTCAAGAACTATGTGGATTAAAGTAAAGGTTGGATGCGAAAAGTGGGTCATAATAAGCGTGCATGCACCTGGAGAAGAGAGGAATGTAGATTAGAGAGAGAGATTTTGGGAGATGTTAAGTGAATGTATAGGAGCCTTTGAACCAAACGAGAGAGTAATTGTGGTAGGGGACCTGAATGCTAAAGTAAGAGAAACTTTTAGAGAGGGTGTGGTAGGTAAGTTTGGGGTGCCAGGTGTAAATGATAATGGGAGCTCTTTGATTGAACTTTGTATAGAAAGGGGTTTAGTTATAGGTAATACATATTTTAAGAAAAAGAGGATAAATTAGTATACAAGATATGATGTAGGGCGAAATGACAGTAGTTTGTTGGATTACGTATTGGTAGATAAAAGACTGTTGAGTATACTTCAGGATGTACATGTTTATAGAGGGGCCACAGATATATCAGATCACTTTCTAGTTATAGCTACACTGAGAGTAAAAGTAGATGGGATACAAGGAGAATAGGAGCATCAGGGAAGAGAGAGGTGCATATTTATAAACTAAAAGAGGAGGCAGTTAGGGTAAGATATAAGCAGCTATTGGAGGATAGATGGGCTAATGAGAGCATAGGCAATGGGGTCGAAGAGGTATGGGGTAGGTTTAAAAATGTAGTGTTAGAGTGCCCAGCAGAAGTTTGTGGTTACAGGAAAGTGGGTGCGGGAGGGAAGAGGAGCGATTGGTGGAATGATGTAAAGAGAGTAGTAAGGGAGAAAAAGTTAGCATATGAGAAGTTTTTACAAAGTAGAGGTGATGCAAGGAGGGAAGAGTATATGGAGAAAAAGAGAGAGGTTAAGAGAGTGGTGAAGCAATGTAAAAAGAGAGCAAATGAGAGAGTGGGTGAGATGTTATCAACAAATTTTGTTGAAAATAAGAAAAAGTTTTGGAGTGAGATTAACAAGTTAAGGAAGCCTAGAGAACAAATGGATTTGTCAGTTAAAAATAGGAGAGGAGAGTTATTAAATGGAGAGTTACAGGTATTGGGAAGATGGAGGGGATATTTTGAGGAATTGTTAAATGTTGATGAAGATAGGGAAGCTGTGATTTCGTGTATAGGGCAAGGAGGAATAACATCTTGTAGGAGTGAGGAAGAGCCAGTTGTGAGTGTGGAGGAAGTTCGTGAGGCAGTAGGTAAAATAAAACGGGGTAAGGCAGTCGGGATTGATGGGATAAAGATAGAAATGTTAAAAGCAGGTGAGGATATAGTTTTGGAGTGGTTGGTGCAATTATTTAATAAATGTATGGAAGAGGGTAAGGTACCTAGGGATTGGCAGAGAGCATGCATAGTTCCTTTGTATAAAGGCAATGGGGACAAAAGAGAGCGCAAAAATTATAGGGGGATAAGTCTGTTGAGTATACCTGGTAAAGTGTATGACAGAGTTATTATTGAAAGAATTAAGAGTATATCGGAGAATAGGATAGCAGATGAACAAGGAGGCTTTAGGAAAGGTAGGGGGTGTGTGGACCAGGTGTTTACAGTGAAACATATAAATGAACAGTATTTAGATCAGCCTAAAGAGGTCTTTGTGGCATTTATGGATTTGGAAAAGGCGTATGACAGGGTGGATAGGGGGGCAATGTGGCAGATGTTGCAAGTGTATGGTGTAGGAGGTAGGTTACTGAAAGCAGTGAAGAGTTTTTACGAGGATAGTGAGGCTCAAGTTAGAGTATGTAGGAAAGAGGGAAATTATTTCCCAGTAAAAGTAGGCCTTAGACAAGGATGTGTGATGTCACCGTGGTTAATTTTATATATTTATAGATGGGGTTGTAAGAGAAGTAAATGCGAGGGTCTTGGCAAGAGGCGTGGAGTTAAAAGATAAAGAATCACACATAAAGTGGGAGTTGTCACAGTTGCTCTTTGCTGATGACACTGTGCTCTTGGGAGATTCTGAAGAGAAGTTGCAGAGATTGGTGGATGAATTTGGTAGGGTATGCAATAGAAGAAAATTAAAAGTGAATACAGGAAAGAGCAAAGTTATGAGGAAAACAAAAAGATTAGGTGATGAAAGATTGGATATCAGATTGGAAGGAGAGAGTATGGAGGAGGTGAATGTATTCAGATATTTGGGAGTGGACGTGTCAGCGGATTGGTCTATGAAAGATGAGGTGAATCATAGAATTGATGAGGGGAAAAGGGCGACTGGTGCACTTAGGAGTCTGTGGAGACAAAGAACTTTGTCCTTGGAGGCAAAGAGGGGAATGTATGAGAGTATAGTTTTACCAACGCTCTTATATGGGTGTGAAGCATGGGTGATGAATGTTGCAGCGAGGAGAAGGCTGGAGGCAGGGAGATGTCATGTCTGAGGGCAATGTGTGGTGTGAATATAATGCAGAGAATTCGTAGTTTGGAAGTTAGGAGGAGGTGCGGGATAACCAAAACTGTTGTCCAGAGGGCTGAGGAAGGGTTGTTGAGGTGGTTCGGACATGTAGAGAGAATGGAGCGAAACAGAATGACTTCAAGAGTGCATCAGTCTGTAGTGGAAGGAAGGCGGGGTAGGGGTCGGCCTAGGAAAGGTTGGAGGGAGGGGGTAAAGGAGGTTTTGTGTGCGAGGGGCTTGGACTTCCAGCAGGCATGCGTGAGCGTGTTTGATAGGAGTGAATGGAGACAAATGGTTTTTAATACTTGACGTGCTGTTGGAGTGTGAGCAAAGTAACATTTATGAAGGGGTTCAGGGAAACCGGCAGGCCGGACTTGAGTCCTGGAGATGGGTAGTACAGTGTCTGCACTCTGAAGGAGGGGTGTTAATGTTGCAGTTTAAAAACTGTAGTCTAAAGTACCCTTCTGGCAATACAGTGATGGAGTGAATGATGGTGAAAGTTTTTCTTTTTCGGGCCACCCTGCCTTGGTGGGAATCGGCCAGTGTGAAAATAAAAAAAATATATATTTATTGCTACTTACACTTAGGTCACACTTTACATACATGTACAAGCATATATATACGCACCCCTCTGAGTTTTCTTCTATTTTCTTTCTAGTTCTTGTTCTTGTTTATGCCATCTTACCTCCATGGGGAAGTGGAACAGAATTCTTCCTTCGTAAGCCATGCGTGTTGTAAGAGGCGACTAAAATGCCGGGAGCAAGGGCCTAGTAACCCCTCCTGTATATATTACTAAATGTAAAAGGAGAAGCTTTCATTTTTCGTTTTGGGCCACCCCTCCTCGGTGGGATACGGCCGGTGTGTTGAAAGAAAGATGTATATCTTTCATTCTTTCAACACACCAGCCGCATCCCACCGAGGCGGGGTGGCCCAAAAGAAAAAACGAAAGTTTCTCCTTTTACGTTTAGTAATATATGCAGAAAGGGTTACTAGGCCCTTGCTCCAGGCATTTTAGTCGCCTCCTACAACACGCATGGCTTACGAAGGAAGAATTCTGTTCCACTTCCCCATGGAGATAAGAGGAAATAAACAAGAACAAGAACTGGAAAGAAAATAGAAGAAAACTCAGAGGGGTGTGTGTATATATATGCTTGTACATGTATGTGTATTGCGACCTAAGTGTAAGTAGAAGTAGCAAGACGTACCTGAAATCTTGCATATGTATGAGACAGAAAAAAAAGACACCAGCAATCCTACCATCGTGTAAAACAATTACAGGCTTCCGTTTTACACTCACTTGGCAGGACGGTAGTACCTCCCTGGGCGGTTGCTGTCTACTACGTAGAATATATACACACACACACACACATATATATATATATATATATATATATATATATATATATATATATATATATATATATATATATATATATATATATATAATAATAAAAATATATATAATAAAAAAATATATATATATATATATATATATATATATATATATATGAATAGTATATATATATAACTTTATGTTCAGTTGGATTTCAGCAGATTTATTGCATAAAGAAATTTTCACCCAGCTTATTTGGCAGCACTGACCTTTGCTTTTTAGGTAAAACTAGCCATTTCAGCTTACTCGTTACATTATATATATTAAAGTTATTAATGAATAGTAAGGGGATTAACAGTGATTCCTCTGAAAGTCACTTTTCACTGGTTTGCTTTGTACATCATTCATGTAATTGTCTGGTGTCTTACCGTTAGTTTCAATATACTGGAACTACCGATATTAATGTCTGCTGCTCTCTTTACCAGTCTTCTTTTTGGAACTGTATCTCAAGGCTTACTGTGGAAAGCGTGTAATTTTTTTTTAGGCACGATCAGCCAATTATTTTCAGTATTGTAACTCGCTGATATAACTAAATTCATCAAAGCAAGGACTGATTTGTTTCAACTATAATTATTAAAGAAATTTTCATATTATTAATATCCTGTCCATACGTCCGTTAGTCTCCCAGCAAGAATAATGGTCTTACTTTCACAAGTGGCTTCGACAGTATAAGACTATTCCCTAAGTTAGGAATTCTTCGCTTGCCTAATTCTTGGGCACGACCTACTTCCACATTGAACAAATGTGACACCACCTATGACTGCTGCACCTCTCCTGCCATATGGTTTATAAGCTGCTTCTCAGCTCATATGCCGTATTCTATTCAAGACTGATGGACTGAACACATCGACTCAAGGTTGAGGGACTGATTACCTCATTCTCCTCCTGTTCTTCAAGTTTCTCCTACGTATGGACTGATGAAGCCACTGTGTGGCGAAACGTTTCCTCAATAAAGATACCCAAGAGTTGCACATGTGTCTAATTTATCAATAAAGACCCAACTGTAGCACATGTGTCTTATTCATTAACTCCGTCGCTATGTTGACTGAATTACATTTGGAACTACACAGAAGGAAATCTTCTCTCCTCAGGTATTTTTCACCTATCTTTATTCTCTTTCCTTTCGTGCCCTCCTCTTCTCGTTTGTTATACTGACTTTAGTTATCTACTTGCTTGTTTTCGTGAAGGCGATGAAGATATCTTTTTTTCCTCTCTCAGATGCGGCACCTTTCCAAGCTTCTTCCACCACTGTCTTTACTACATGATAAAGTTGTTCAATTCTCTGTCTTTACTACATGATAAAGTTGCTCAATTCTCTGTCTTTACTACATGATAAAGTTGTTCAGTTATCATAATAGATATTGTTTACACTTCACTAATACCGAACGCTGCATTATGTTATATTATAAGTATATTCTGTCCGTGGGACACTGCTGTTAGATCATTTCCAAGGCTGTTACCACTGAACAGCTGTTTGGTAAGCGGTTTGTAATATGTATAATCGGCATTAGTTAAATAAATTATTTCTCTTGACTTCATGCTCTGTTCTTAACTGTTTTTGTCCTTTTCAAAGACATTTATTATTCAACAGAATGCAATTCTCATCCTTTCTGTGATGAGGGTCGTGGAGTATGCAGGGAGTCATGCAACAGCTATGAGCATGAGCTGAAAGAAGGTTGTGGTCATTCTGACTGTAAGTGTTGCACATATCGTACTGCACATTGTGATGATGACTCCGGAGAAAACAATAGTGATTGTCCAGGCATTTGTACCGACAAAAGAATTTGCACTAATCCACTCGCAAACTACACCTGTAGTGGAACTGACTGCATATGCTGTCACAGTAAGTATGCAATTTGCAATATGCTTAATAAAGATTTAGAGAGACGTCCTCTTCAAGATTAGCAAAAATGTTTTAGAATGCAATTTTAAATGTGAACCAGATGCTATTAACTGTGCCTATGTTTGCTTTCATATGTGAGCATTTTCAGAAAGCATCACCTAATTATCTTTTATTTTAAGTTAAGAAACTTATTTCTGTGTTCTTGAATACAATTGTAGGTTCAATATGACCATAATAACTTAAAGTAGCGCACTCTCATTTTGAGCTGTCTGTATTCAGTAAAAGTATTGTTAAAAAATATGTCAACATAACGAGTGATCCAAAACTGACACATGTGCAACTCTTGGGTATCTTTATAAAGATACCCAAGAGTTGCACATGTCTAATTTATCAACATGTCGGTTCTCTGAACCATTCATCTAAAATTGTTAACTTTGTTTATGTTTATAAGCTGCTAGTTAACCAGAAACAATGTCTTGGAAAGTATTTCAGCAAATCCAGAAAAATAACTGGAATGGAATCTTTAAGAAGTACGTATGTTTGACTACTTTAAATTTAAAATATTTCTTCAAATGAATAAATATAAGACGTCATTACCATGTCTCTATTCCTGTATACACTAATAGGTAAAAACCAATAAGCTATTAACTGCTGTGGCATTAATTAATGATATAGACTTTTTATAATTTCCATCAGTAAAAACACACTACCGCGTCTTTTAGCCACCTGGCATCAGTTTAAGTATCATTCCATACATGTGTATATTGGATAAACAGAAGAATAAACAGGGACTTGAACCGTGTTCTGACAAGTAGCAGGTCCAGCACTTTTCCACGGAGATGCAAGGGATATAAAAAGAAAAGTTTCTTAGACAGCATTCCTGTGGCATGTCTGTATCAGAGGTAACCAGCTGTGAGCCATCTGTTCCTCCTCTCTTCCTTAGAATCTTAAGTACATCTATTTTAATACTTTTCCAAGCCATAGAGTCCATAAAGCCAAGTTAAGTCGTGTTATTGAACTAATACCTCTTCAAGGGGGGCTCCTTGGCGTGGTGAAGAGGCTCTTGGTCTGAGGAATTAGACCTGTCGGTCTACTTCCTCAGACTGAACCTAATTACCCCCCAATCCCCCGTTCCCTATCCCATCCTCCCCATCCTCCCCTTTTTCCTTTCCTCCTCCTCCTCCTCCCCACCCCTTCCTTTTGCCCTTCCTTTTTTGTTTTTTTTTTTTTTTTTTTTTTTTTTTTTTTTTTTTTCACAGGCACGCTAGTTCCTAGGTAGGGGAAAGGGTACCGGGGTGCATCCCATTCCGTTGAGGTTCATGGCGGTGGCGTAGTTTGCCATGGAATCTGGATTGCCTGGGGATGTCCTGATCCCTCTCCGGTATCCCGGAGGGTGGCTTTGGGTGTCTCTCGGGCGACGGGTGTATCTCTGGAAGCCACCTTTCGGATTCCGGGGGTGGTGGCCGAAGGAGGTATGCTTTGTGGCGGATTTCCGGCCACCCTCTCTTTTGTCCACCGAGGTAGCTCGGCAGATGTGAGGTTGCTATCCCGGATTGCCGGTTTACTGGCATGATGGGTAGGGTATGGCACGGGTTCCATGCTGCATCTGTGCTACTTGCGGTGCTGAGGTCCTCTTGGGCGCAGAGGGAGATTTCTGGCCCTTTCATTCCTCCTAGGAACTATCCCTCCCCGGTCTCCCCTTTTTTTATTCTTTTTTTTTATTTTTATTTTCTTTTCTTTCTTTTTTTTTTTTCTTAAAAACAAAAAGAAAGAAGTAACCTAACCATGGCAGCCCTAGTCCATGAACCTGCTACCCCCGGGCCCCTTCTTGATACCGCACCCCGTTCTGACCCCGCCTCGTCTTTGGACCACTCTTCGGACACTCCTCATGCCTCTGTACCTCTTGCCAGTGCTGTTTCCTCACCCGCTTCAGGTACTGAGGCCTCGACTGACTCCTTCGAATTATCTGACCTTCGCTCTCCTCTGACTATGCTTCTGGCCTCTCCCTCTACAGTGCAGCAATTTTCGAATCGCCGGCCCGTTCCACGTCGGACCAACTCTGGTCCCACGCCTAAACGACAACGACAATTACCTGCTGATGATACTTCTCCACCTTCTTGTTCTTCTCAGAAAAGATCGACACGTCCTTCACTACCTTTCCACGCTCAGTTTCAGACTGCACAATGGACTAAATTCTTCACTTTACGACCGACTTCCTCTACCGCCTATCTTTCTGACCACAGTATTGGCAAGGCACTCCTATGCCATGTTGGTAAAGATATTTCTTTTCATGCTCTTAAGAGCGGTACGCGCATCATCACCGTACAGAATGCTACCCAGGCTCATGAGCTTTCTCGTCTTTCCCATATCAATACTGTTCCTGTCACTATTGAAAAGCATCATTCCCTCAATTCTTGTAGTGGTACCGTCATTCTGCCCCATACCATAGTTCAACAAAATTTCCAGACATGTGGCACTGACATTCTTGAACAGCTGGAACTCCAAGATCTCCCAATCCTCAAGGTAGACACTTACGTTCTTCCTGCCCGCGGGTGGAGACGATACCCTAGCAATGTGGCTCGTTTAACTTTTGACAGCCGTGAACTCCCATCCTCAGTTTATGTAGCAGGACATCGGTTACAAGTTCGAAAGGTGATCCCTACACTGCAACAGTGTAGAAATTGCTGGCGATTTGGCCATCCAGTGAAATATTGCAGATCTATCGCCGAATGCCCAGTCTGTGGTGCTGATGACCATTCTAATACATCTTGCAATCGACCTCCCTCTTGCCTTAATTGTCATGAGGCTCACCCTTCGTACTCTCGCCGTTGTCAAGTCTACTTAAACGAGCGGGAAATCCGTTACCTCAAAGAGGCAGAAGGTCTCCCTTATGCCATGGCAGATTCTCATCTCCGCCTCCAAGGGAGACTACCACGTGTTTCTTATTCCCGTGTTTCAAAACGTCCCCCAACTTCTGGTATCCCATCTTCTGCACCCACCTCTGTGGTTACCTCTCCCATAGTCACTCCTGTAGCTAATTCTTTTGCTGTCCTCGGCTCAGACGTCCCTACTTCAACGTCTCAGTCTGATCTTGCTTCTTCGTGTTCTCTCTCACAAGCCTCAGTAGCGACGAGATCTCATATGACACCTCCTCCCAATTGTCCCTCCCCTTCTCAAAAGTCAAAAAAAGGTCCGTTATCACCTCCTACCCATCTTCCACCTCCTCATTTTCCCTTCCCTGTCTCTGTACCTGGTACTCCCCCTCTCACTGGCTCTGTTACAAGTGTAGAGGTTCACCCTCCTCCTCGTACTGTACCTTCCTCCCCTGTTCCCTCCCAAGTTTCTTCCTCTTCTGCCACCTCCCAGGTTTCTGCCTCTTCTGTCCCCTTCCACGCTTCTCCAGTTCCCTCCACCCTTTCGCCCCCCCCCTACCTTGGTACAGTCCATTACAGTTCCAATCTTTACTCATACAATATTGTCTCCCATATGACGTCTCTGAATTCTGAAACACTTGAAGCAATCTCTGAATATATTGCAGAGACCAAACCATCAATGGACACTGATCCACCCTCCGCTCCTTCTCTATCCTCTACTCCATCTGCGCAACTCCTTTCTTCACAGCGCACCGTTCCTTCGCTGCTTGAACGTTTTCCACTGCCTCTGCATGTGGACTTTTCTAACCCCTCTAGTCCGTAGGAACCCTTACCTGCGGATTTCAGGTATCTTTATCATTGCCAATCATGGCCTATTTACAGTGGAATATACGCAGCCTCAGGGGTAATCGGGGTGAGCTTCAGATGTTACTCTCCCAGTTTTCCCCTGTTGGTGTTTGCTTACAGGAACCAAAATTACACTCTGCTGTTATCTCTCCCATCTCAGGCTATAATTTATTGTATTCTTCAGATCCTTTTCCTGATGGGACCTTTAATGAAAGTGCCCTTCTTCTACGCACTGATATTCCGTACCATCAGCTAATTGTTCGTACTTCGCTGCATTACACAGCAGCCCGTATCCACTTGCATAGGTGGTATACGCTCTGTTCTTTATATCTCTCTCCTTCTCGGGCATTATCTATTCCGGATATTGCCTTTCTTGTTTCGTCATTACCACAACCGATTCTGTTACTTGGTGATTTTAATGCCCACCATTTCCTCTGGGGAGGGGTTTCACTGTGATTCCCGTGGCATTCAGTTAGAGGCTTTTCTTGCCACCCACCCCCTCCATGTTTTAAATACAGGTACTCACACCCATTTTGATCCTCGGACTCACACTCTCTCTTGCATCGATCTCTCAGTCTGCTCTTCCTCCGCCACATTAGACTTCACTTGGTCTGTTCTTCCAGACTTACATGACAGCGATCATTTCCCAATCATTCTTACTTCCCCTTCATATTCACCACCTCTTCGCATCCCACGCTGGCAATTTGATCAGGTAAATTGGAACCTTTACTCACACCTAACTGTTTTTAGAGAGGTTCCTTCTTCGTCCTCCATTGATGAGCTTTCACACCTCTTCTCGTCCTCCGTTTTAACCGCAGCTTCTCATTCTATACCCCAAACTTCGGGCAGGCATTCTCAGAAATGCGTGCTTTGGTGGTCTCCTGCTTGTGCTCGTGCAGTACGTTTGAAACGCGCTGCATGGAGCAGGTACCGGTACAATAGAACCACAGAGAGACTTCTTGATTTTAAGCAGAAGCGTGCGATCGCTCGCCGTGTCATCCGTGACGCTAAACGCACTTGCTGGCGAGATTGTCTCCACCATCACCTCTGCTTCCTCTATGAGTGCATTCTGGAAAAAAGTACGAAAACTGAGTGGTAAATATTCTCCTGACCCGGCTCCTGTTCTGCGGGTTGCCGGTGTTGATATAGCAAACCCACTTGATGTTGCCAATGAAATTGGCAATCATCTGGTACGTATTTCTCAGGGACTCCATCTATGCCACTCATTTCTTTCCTCAAAGTCTGCCAGAGAGTTAGCACCCTTGGACTTTTCTTCTCTCAGAGAAGAACAGTATAATGTGCCTTTTACACTTCAAGAACTGGAGGCAACACTCTCAGCTTGCCGATCATCGGCAGCTGGGCCCGACGACATTCATATTCGTATGCTACAACATTTACATCAGTCAGCCCTTGCAGTCCTATTACGCCTTTACAATCTTATTTGGTCACAAGGAGTTCTTCCACAGCTGTGGAAATCCGCCATTGTTCTCCCTTTCCGCAAACCAGGCACTACGGGACATGAAACCTCCCACTATCGTCCCATTGCTCTTACCAGTGCAGTTTGCAAAGTGATGGAACGCCTAGTAAATAGACGTTTAGTGTGGTATTTAGAGACACACAACAGTCTCTCCACTCGTCAATATGGCTTTCGTAAGGGACGTTCTACCATAGACCCTTTACTATGCTTGGATACGTATGTTCGTAATGCCTTTGCGAATAACCACTCAGTTATTACCATATTTTTTGACCTTGAGAAGGCATATGACACAACTTGCAGGTATAATATTTTAGCCCAAGCCCACTCCATAGGCCTTCGAGGCAATCTACCATCCTTCCTTAAGAACTTTTTAACTGACAGGCATTTCCGTGTTCGGGTTAATAATGTGCTCTCCCCAGACTTTATCCAAGCTGAAGGTGTCCCCCAGGGATGTGTTCTGAGCACAACACTTTTTCTCCTTGCTATTAATGATTTGGCCTCTAGTCTTCCATCAAATATTTGGTCATCACTCTATGTTGATGACTTCGCTATTGCCTGTGCAGGCGCTGACTGTCACCTTATTACAGTTTCTCTCCAGCATGCAGTCGACCATGTTTCCAATTGGGCCACCACACGTGGGTTTAAATTTTCCAGCACTAAAACCCACCAAATTACTTTCACTAGACGCTCTGTCATCTCCGATCATCCTTTGTACCTCTATGGCTCCCGTATCCCTGAACGTGATACAGTCAAGTTTCTGGGCCTCCTCTTTGATCATAGGTTATCCTGGAAACCTCACATTACCTCTCTGAAGGCAACTTGTCACAGCCGGCTGAACCTTCTTGAAACCCTTGCTCATCTTTCATGGGGAGCTGATCGTCGAACCCTCCTTCGCCTACATTCCACCCTTATCTTATCGAAACTTGATTATGGTGACCAGATCTATTCAGCGGCATCTCCTGCTACTCTCTCTAGCCTTAACCCCATTCATCACCAAGGATTACGTTTATGCCTTGGTGCTTTTCGCTCTTCCCCTGTCGAGAGCCTCTATGCAGAAGCGAACGTTCCATCCTTATCTGATCGCCGTGATGCCCATTACCTTCGCTACTATGTACGCTCTCATGATCTCCGCAATCCTTCCATTTATAGAATGGTCACTGATATTAGTAGACATTCTTTATTTGTTCGCAGCCCCTGTTTACTCCGTCCCTTCTCTCTTTGCCTTCATTCGCTCTTGTCTTCTCTTCAATTACCACCTTTCTATGTACATGTAGCATCTCACTTTTCCTTACCCCCCTGGGAAGTTCCAGCTGTTCGAGTCTGTTCTTTCTCTCTCCCTTGCTCGAAAGCCCAACTGTCTACGGTCGCTTCCCACTCTCTTTTTCTTGACCACTTTCACTCTCATTCCCATTTCATTGCTGTGTACACAGATGGCTCTAAGGATTCGCAGCAGTGTTTCCGGACAGCGTCGTACAAGGGCATTTACTATCTTCGGCTAGTATTTTTACTGCTGAATTGTATGCCATCCTTACAGCACTTATCCGTATTGCATCTATGCCTGTGTCATCATTTGTGGTTGTCTCAGACTCCCTTAGTGCTTTACAGGCTATACAGAAATTTGATACACCTCACCCCTTAGTCCTCCGTATCCAACTTTGGCTATGCCGCATCTTTACCAAGCATAAAGATATTGTTTTTTGTTGGGTCCCTGGTCATGTTGACGTACAGAGCAATGAACAGACAGACACTGCTGCGCGGTCAGCAGTACATGACCTACCAGTTTCATGTAGAGGTATTCCATTTACGTACTATTTTGCTGCAATATCTTCCCAGCTTCACACCCGTTGGCAACAACGTTGGTCTACTATGCTCGGCAACAAACTTCAATCTATTAAACCGAGTATAGGTTACTGGCCGTCTTCTTATCACCAGTGTCGAGGTTGGGAGACTACTCTCTCCTGTCTTCGCATTGGCCATACTCGTCTTACTCATGGATATCTCATGGAGAGGCGCCCTGCTCCTCTCTGTGAGAATTGCCAAGTTCCATTATCAGTCAGCCACATTCTGTTGGACTACCCACTTTATCAACGAGCACACAGAATTTACCTCCGTCGTCGTCTTCGCTCTGCTGCTCTCTCTTTACCTTCCCTTCTTGCTGATGGACCCACCTTTCATCCAGACTCTCTCATTGACTTTTTGACAACAACTGACTTCACAAATTCTGATACCTTCAACCCTTTCTACTTCAATCTCTTGCTACCCTCTACCCCCGTACTATCCCCTGCCCCGCTGTTTTCTGTAACCTACTGATCATCCCTCCTCCCTTCTGCCATCCAATACCCTCGCTTCCTTCCCTACCCTGCAGCGCTGTATAGCCCTTGTGGCTTAGCGCTTCTTTTTGATTATAATAATAATAATGTTGAACTAATAAAATAATAGACTGGGACTCGAACCGTGGTCCTGAGAGGTAAAAGGTCGAACGCTGTACCACTGAGCTACGATGCTTACAAATAAGAATGATTCACGGACAGCATTTCTGTTACTTGTCTGCATCAGAGGTCACCATTTGTAACCCAACTGTCCATTCCCAAAGCCTCAGATTCACAGTACATTTATTCTAATACCCTTTAAAGCTGTGTATTGTCTATAAACTGAAGATAAGTCATAATGCACGACTGTCAGTTAATTAACAGAAGAACTGCACACAAAATGCGCATAAAACGTAATGACTTTGAAGTTTGGCAAAAGATATTTAACTTGCTAACAAACAGAACCTGAAGATTAATAGTAAACAAGAATGAAATCAGGGGCTGCTACAGCCACTAGCAACAATATTTGCCCCACTTCACTTTTTCAGTCTCGTTTCTGACATTGACATGGGTATAAATCATAATACTGTATCATCCTTTGCAGACGACACTAAAATTTGTATTAAAGTGGGATCCAGAGATGACACAGCTAGCCTCTAAGCTGATATAAACCAAGTCTTCCAGTGGGCCACTGACAGTACTATGAAGTTTAATGAGGACAAACTTCAGTAAGTCAAACGTTAGAGAACTGAGTGATACAGAGGATCTCACATTCAAGGAGCACAACAATTTTATTATTTCAGCTGCAAGAAAAAATGGAAGATTGAGTAACTAAAACCCTCAAAACAAGAGATGCCAAACCCGTGATGGTACTCGTCCGTCACTCGTTCTATCTAGGATGGAATATTGTTGTGTACTAATCACAGCTCGTAAACTCAGTCAAGCACTTATGTTACTTAGAGCACTTCAAGTCCCTAGAATTGCATTTATTAGAACATAGGCAAGAAAAATACAACACAATATTGGAGGGATTCATCACAAACCTGCACTCCAAAATTGCCAAGGAACACAAGAATCTTGACAAATAGTGCTGATACCTCCAATGCCAAGCAGGGAAGCGATCAGTACACCGAGGGAGAACTCGATAAATGTTAAGGGACCATAACTCTTCAGTGCCCTTCATTCGTGTATACGAAGGATTACCAGCTACTCAAGATAAACCTCAAGTAGTCCAAACAAGCAGCAGGACCAGCACTGTACCACTGAGCTATAAGACTTACATTTAGGAAGGATTCACAGACGTGTCCGTGTCAGAGGTCACCAGCTGTGACCCAACTCTCCCTTCCCACAGGCCCAAAAGCATTCAGAGTGCATCAGTTATAATAACCATAGCCATATAGCCTCAACTCACGGTAAGTCAAAATGAATGACTGTCGATATATAAAAAAAAAAAAAAAGTGGGGAGGGAATCGAAATATGATGGTAACATGTAACAGATGGAGCACTGTACCACTGACTTACAAGGTTTACAAATACAAAGGTTTGCACAAAGTAGACGAGTGGTAGCTGATTGTCCAGAATTTTAAAGACTGCTATTAAACTGGTGTGTCATTCTAGAATAAGGCAAATATGTAGTCATGGATTTTGTTGTTGTTGTTGTTGTTTTTTTTGACTTAGCCGAGTAGTCTGAGGCAAATAAATACAGTAACAGGTGTAAAGATAATGTTGAGGATTACTCAGGCAACAATCAGGATAAAATCGTACCTACCGATGCTTGCTTATTCTTCGCTAAAAATGGCAGTCCACCGAAGGTGGTTGTTAGACACACACCACTCCACCTGTCTAATGAAATCCAATCTCACTATTCACGGAGGTCTTAGATCTACACTCAGGTAAATGAGATTGGTAAGTGAGAGCAACAGTGCACAAGCTAGCTGCCTTCCATCATAACTGAGTCAGACTATACTACACCAACTCTCCAGTTGTCCTTAGTCCACTGACCACTGAAGGATGGTACTAACCACAGGGCAGTAGCCACTCCCTGGGTGATAAATACAGGATTGTAGTAACGACCTTTATTTGAACACCCTTTCAGTCAATATCGGGCATTTTCAGGTACAAACCCAATGACAGGAGGGAAAAAAACCTACCGGTACGGACGGGGATTCAACTCGCAGTGAGGAACATTGTTGTAATTATAGTCTTCAAAGCAACCGTGCCTTTGCAGCCAACCGTCAATAACTTGTGTCCGCCAGCGGCCGATTGAACAGAAAAGAGGAAAATATGGGTCTCCTACCAAAGCAACAGCACGGCGGGTTTGCTTCATTCATCTCTGCATACTGCTGCCACTTGCGGTGGAAAGTCTTTACCAATCTTGCCCAGTGTAACAACTAAGTCTAATACTCCTTCCTTCCCCACCTTGGCAATCAACCTTCCATCAGAAGGGTAGTTGTCAAAATTATTTCTTTCATTTTGTATATCTAATATTTTCTACACATGTTGGAGGCCAGCATTGGGATTTTACATATATTTTTTTTTTCAATTAAAACTCTAGAAAACAAATTAAAAATTAAAAGGACTGTATGTAAACATTGTCTTTGCTGCTTGTATAATGTTTACTTTTGTTCATAGTTTTTTTTTCCAACAGAATGTAATGCCAAACCTTTTTGCGACGACGGCTATGGAGTCTGCAGAGAATCATGTGGTAGCGAGGAGCGTGAGATAAAGGGAGAATGTGGCAACAAAGGTTGCAAGTGTTGCACAACACGCTTGGCTAACTGCTCTACACCTGATAATAGTAGTGGCCTTTGTGTAGACTTTAGAACGTGCAGCTATCCACTGGAAGATCAGTGTTGCTCAGAGCCAGATTGTGTGTGTTGTGACAGTAAGTAATTAAAGACTGTGTTGTGACAGTGGGTGATGCCACTCTCTATGTGTTGTGACAGTAAGTTATGACGGACTGTGTTGTGACAGCAAGTTATGATACTGAGAGTATTGTAACTAGATATGTTTGTGTTGCATAACCCTAGCTTCTTGTGCCACGTGACTGGAATAGTGCAGTACAGCATAAGTTAGTAATGCATCTAAGTATTACTTCTGAAAATTTAATGTGAATGAAAAGAGACATCCACAACTTGTCACATGGAAACTGATATCAAAGTAACATCACTTTCAGTATTAAATTAGACCATACACATCTCAGATCTAATTCATTGTTCCACTAAGAAACACCACCTTTGAAGGTAAACTGCAGAAGTATTTTCTTCTCATCTCGAAGACATTTTCTACAATACACAAGCATATTAAGTTTGAAGCCGTTCGGAAGTTTTATTATTAATGCTGAATGGTCGTAGTTAACCAAATTATCTTCTGATATGTAGTACAGTGAAACCTCTACTTACAAGTTTAATCCACTCTGTGACCTTGCTCTCATTTGGATTTGCTCGTTTGTATAGTCAATTTCCCTTTTTTAAATTAACTGATATGGAATTAATCCGTCCCAGTGAAATTCCAGGCACGACAAAATACTTGAATATTTCTTTAACATCAGCTTATTTATCAAAATTCATCTAATATGACATTATCAATATTAATAATGTAGAAACATGATATATACATTAAAATGAATGAAATATGTCATTACATATTTGAGTAGTAGTAGTAGTGGAGGCGGCAGCACAAGGGGGCCATTGTTCCTGCTCCTGACTACATACCTTCCCATGCTTTTATTATAACAGAAAAGGAGTGTTTGTAAGGCAAACTCCATTAGATCACTACATAGTTTCATAAGGAAAACAATAATAAAAATACATAATACAGCATTTACCTTGGAGAAGAGATGCTGGAGAAGGTTGATAAGGTGGAAGTGATCCAGGGGCGGCTAATGGCTGAGAGGTAAACTCCGTTATTTACTGTCCGATTTCTTTCAATTTTGGTGTATGTTAAGAAGCATTTTTCCATCATACATGCTCAAGTTTCAATAAGATAGTCCAACAAACAAATGAAATCCAATTCCCTAGATCAAGAGCAAGAACCCCTCACCAGTGTCAAGGAAATTTCCATACCACGGGCGGGATTGAACCCGCGGTCAGAGAGTCTCAAAACTCCAGACCATCGCGTTAGCCACTGGACAATAAGGTTCGTCCAACTAGGTATATTTCTACACCATAGGTAGGTTAGCATAGGCATCACTGTGACCTATGGTGTAGAAATACACCTAGTTGGACGAATCTTATTGTGGCTAGCTGGTCCAGTGGCTAACGCGACGGTCTGGAGTTTTGAGACTCTCTGACCGCGGGTTCAATCCCGCCCGTGGTATGGTTTGTTTGCAATCGTGTCATTACGATTTCGTGAGTCAAGGAACTTCCCTTGAGGCCCGCTCGCATCTGGAAATTTCGCTGGCATCTGGAAACAAAATAATCGACCGTAGAGGTTCGTAAGTAGAGGTTCCACTGTATTTCAATTTACCCAATTTCTTCCGTAAGAGAAGACAAAATCAGTGAAACTGTTTATTTAACTAAGACTGACAAGTATTTAAGTTATTAAATAAGTTTTATTTAAACTTAAGGTAAATAACATACAGTTCTTTTCACGATAGTCTTTAAGACCCCTAGATGTTGTTGGCAAATTGAGAACATTTTGGAGATTTTAGCTAGAATAACACAAAGAAGTCAGACACGGAGACATCTTGATTATCAAAATAGACATTCTCCATTTATTTACTAGAAACCAATCTTGTTATTAAAACTATTATACTAAAAGTTAAGAGGCTATAAGATTCTTCCTCTGTTCGTAACTCGAGAACGCCGCCTAATCTAATTATTAATATGGACCAAATTCCTGGAAGAACTGGGGTAACTTTAACTTTAAAAAAAAAAAAAGACGCCTATAAAAATTGACGTCGGTGCAGATCTGACCATTTTGTGTAAAATAGTCTGAAATTTTGGCTGAATGGCAAAAATGTTTAATGGGTGATGCTTCGTAGGGAGAGTTTAGTACCCAATATGTTTTATGTAAGTGCACGCAAATTTACTGATGTAGTAAAATGTAGAATCACTTGAATCAGTGCCATAAGTGGAGAATGATTCCAGTTTTACTACTGGTGTGAATTTTCTGAACACAATCTCCCGCTGCTGTTAGCTCAATAAGTCCCAAATTGCTAAATTTTTTGAATAAATAATATTTATTTTTTTTCATTAACTAAAACACAGAATGATTCTTTCATGTGGCTTCAGAATATTATTAGTCATAAATTTAGTACCAACAGGTGCAAATCTGACGTCTTATTGAAATAGTTAATAAACTTGGAAAAGCTGGAATCAGATCAGTTATTGGAATTTGAATTGCCTGATCTACTTCAAACATTTATTATTTGTGATAATTATTAAAATGCAGCATGTAACTCATTTTGAACTGTATAAATTTCAATTTACCTGTTTTATTAAGTAAATTCTTTCCCATGTGACAAGTAGAGAATATTTCTTTAATCAGCTTCAAATGCTATCTGATGGTGTATCTTAATAGGAAGTATTTGCTTTTAATTTTGGTCTGGGTGGGTACAAATTTGCTATTTTGTCAAATGGAATTTGTCTTTAAATCAAAGTTAAATATTCCTCCTTACAGGATTACAGAGAATTTTAAATAGAATGTAAATGATAAAAGAAAACTGAAAAAATAGTAAAATCCCTGTTTCAGTGTTTTAAAGATTAAAAAGGAGAGTTTTTCCTGTTTTGGGGAACATTTTTCAGCAACATTTCTATCTGTTTTCTCACAAACTTTCCCTTACTGTTCGGTATCGCCTTATTCAGTCGGCTTCAAATTTTCAACACTTGCGTAATGATTTGTGCAACTGACGGAGACAGCCTTCTCTGACTGATGGAGACTGGCTACCCTGACTAGTGGAGACTGGCTACTCTGACTGGTGGAGAATGGCTACTCTGACTGGTGGAGACTGGCTACCCAGAATGGTGGAGACAGGCTTCTCTGACTGGCGGAGACTGGCTACGCTGACTGGTGGAGACTGGCTACCCTGACTGGTGGAGCCAGGCTACTTTGACTGGTTGAGACTGGCTACTCTGACTGGTTGAGACTGGCTACTCTGACTGGTAAAGACTGGCTACTCTGATTGGTTGAGACTGGCTACTCTGATTGGTTGAGACTGGCTACCCTGACTTGTGGAGAATAACTACTGACTGGCGGAGACTTGCTACTCTGACTGGTGGAGACTGGCTACTCTGACTGGTGGAGAATGGCTACTCTGACTGGTGGAGACTGGCTACCCAGAATGGTGGAGACAGGCTTCTCTGACTGGTGGAGACTGGCTACCCTGACTGGTGGAGCCAGGCTACTTTGACTGGTTGAGACTGGCTACTCTGACTGGTTGAGACTGGCTACTCTGACTGGTAAAGACTGGCTACTCTGATTGGTTGAGACTGGCTACTCTGATTGGTTGAGACTGGCTACCCTGACTTGTGGAGAATAACTACTGACTGGCGGAGACTTGCTACTCTGACTGGTGGAGACTGGCTACTCTGACTGGTGGAGACTGGCTACGCTGACTGGCGGAGACTGGCTACTCTGACTGGTGGAGACTGGCTACGCTGACTGGTGGAGACTGGCTACTCTGACTGGTGGAGACTGGGTACTCTGACTGGTGGAGACAGGCTACGCTGACTGGTGTAGACTGGCTACCCTAAGTGGTGGAGCCAGGCTACTTTTACTGGTGGAGACTGGATTCTCTGACTGGTAGAGACTGCCTACTCTGATTGGTTGAGACTGTCTACCCTGACCTGTGGAGACTGGCTACTCTGACTGGTGGAGACTGGCTACCCTGACAGGCGGAGACTGGCTACCCTGACAAGTGGAGACTGGCTACTCTGACTGGTGGAGACTGGCTACGCTGACTGGTGCAGACTGGCTACGCTGACTGGTGGAGACTGGCTACGCTGACTGGTGGAGACTGGCTACGCTGACTGGTGGAGACTGGCTACTCTGACTGGTGGAGACTGGCTACTCTGACTGGTGGAGACTGGCTACTCTGACTGGTGGAGACTGGCTACTCTGATGACTGCTATATTTAATGGAGTGTTTAGGTGACAGTTTGCTACTTCTAATGTCTATATTCATTCTCATTATTATTCCATTATTTTGCCCCGTTGTTGGTGAGGCGCTCTTGATCCACCGAACTTTACTTATCTAACGCTGGCTTATCGTCGTTTTAGTGATCCCTATGGATTAAGCACTTTCCTCTGATTAAAATATAAAACCTGTAAAGGCCATTGATTTTCAATGGCTGAAATAACTTTAACTGGAAAATGCATCTCCGGGTCTGCTTTAAATTTTTCTTGATGTTAAATTGTTTAAGTTATCAGATTCCAGTTTTACTTATCTATTTAATTATTTGTGATTTTTTTTAGAATGTCTCTTCTGATCAGAAATAAGTCACAGTCTTCGACTTTTAAGTATCTATAATATTTGTGTACAATGAAGACAGTTGTTGAAAGTTTGTATGTTATGTACTTACTTTCTGTACTGTCTTACCGTCTTACTTTTTGATTATTTTTGTCAAGTTGCTTAAGTTTTTTTTTTAAATTGGAAAAAATGAAATTCTGCTTTCCATGCGATCATTTCTGAGTGTTGCGTCTGATTAGTTTCAACTTTTCGTTACTGGTTACCTTAGAGTCAAACATCTAAGTGGCTTAAAGCTCTTGTATCTCAGGATATCGGTCTCTTTGGTCCCTCTAAAATATATGAATGAACGTTGGCCTGTGTACGTTCCAATTTATTATTAGTTTTCTTATGATGACTTGTGAATGCATCTTCTGATTTCCTTATCTTCAAAACTAATATTTAACTACATTATTATCTTATGCCACACTCTCCATTGTTCTTGCACTGAGGTGCAGGAGACTTGGGTTATGGAATATATGGATATGTTTCTCGGATTGCTCAATGGTTGAAATATGTGCCTCAGCTTGTCAACACTGTTACCTTGATAATTCAAATTCTATTTGGCTTTAAACTTATTGTGCCGGTGTATCTTAGGATATTGATCTCCCTGACATAACTAGAGAATTTGGTTTTAGTTTGGCCTCAAAGGTGATGATTCTTAGTGGAATATTTGACTTAATTTAGGGTTTTATGTGTCCAAATTTGTTACTTTTATCTTTGAACTAATTGGAATATTAGTGTCCATGAAATAATCTGTGAATACATCTGATTCCTTTCAAATCTTCAGCTCTGATACTTTACTGGATTATAAACTTATGGTGCCATCTTCGTTAATCCTCTCGTGTTCATTGAGGTAAAAGGTCCTGGGGTTATGCAATATTGTGACACCTTACTCAGCTCATTGAGGTACAGGGGTTTAGGTTATGCAATACTGAGACATTGAGACACTTATGCAACACATGGGAATCTTTATTGAAGAAACGTTTCGCCACACAGTGGCTTCATCAGTCCAATACAAAGTAGAAATGGGTAAGGAGAGTAGAAGTTTGAGGTAATCAGTCCCTCAACCTGGAATCGATGTGTTCAGTCCATCACTCTTGTAGGAAGTGCAGCACAGGGCCAGAGAGGCGGCTTATATACTGCGGTGAGATGAGTTGAAGCAGGAGGAGGCGGGATCACAGTGGGACCTGCCACTAGTGTAAGTAGGTCGTCAGTCCAATACTTTGTATTGGACTGATGAAGCCACTGTGTGGCGAAACGTTTCTTCAATAAAGATTCCCATGTGTTGCATAAGTGTCTCAATTCTTCAACTTGTCGGTTTTCAAAACCATTCATCACACAATACTGAGACACTTTCCTTAGCTCATTGAGGTTCAAGGGACTGGAGTCATGCAATACTGGAACACCTTTTTCACATCATTGAAGTACAGGGGCCTGGGGTTATACAGTAAGACCGATGAATATCCATGTATTAGTATATTCAAAACACCTTGCTTAACCAAATTTGTGTTAACTGTCTTCTGTTTACAGTTCGGCAAAACTGAGTGACTGTTTATCTAGTTTTCTACATTCTTCCATTTATGTCCTTGTTTTGTACTGATAAAACCACTGGTTGACAAAAGATTTACAAAATAATGATACCTAGGTGTTACAGCAGGTGTTCCACCAGGTATTGCACCAGGTGTTGAACCAGGTGTTACACCTGTGTCTAAGTTAATGACTTTTCAAGTTTCTGAATATTAGTCGTTGTGTATATTTCTTGCTTTAACTTTTTCAGGTCTTGTAGTGAGATTTTAATTGTTTAAATTAGCTTGTGAATATCATGTCATCAACTATTTGAAGTCATAAAGATATTGATATTAATATTTGAATAATTCTTTTTATATAGGAAATTTATAACATCTTCCAGCGCCACTGCAATGTTCACTTCATGAATTTTTGATATGGTGATGGTTACAAAAAAAGAGCGAGAAAGGAAAGGTTTCATCTCCAACATAAAGACAAAATGGAAATTTAAAAAACTCGTTGGAATATTGTGTCCAACGTAAATTGATCCTACGAATTAAATCATTAGCAATCTTTCATTTTGCTCACCTGCACTGCAGCAATATTGTCATTATACCCAAAAGTTAATTAGCATTTAATTCCACCTTAAAATCCAATATGATGCTGGTAGAATGTAGTTAAATAGTTGTTCAGACCTGCAGGCAGTGGATCCACAACACTTAGAAGTTAAAAATTACACTCTTAATATTTTATCATGTTTTGAGGCAGTAGGTAGACAATTGTAAGCATATATAGGCAGTGAATACACAGATAATGGGTATATATTATCCATAAATGTGGGCAATAGGTACAGTCATGAGCAGTGAGGCAATATTTACATAATTATGTCACATTTTGGTAACAGATAGTAGCTACGCAGATATCAACACTCACGATGATGTGTCTCATGCAACATATATATTTCATCAGAGTGCAACGCCCATCCTTTCTGTGACGATGGGCACGGAGTTTGCAAACAACAGTGTGACAGCTTCGAGCGTGAAATCCACAGAAGCTGCGGAGGAACTGGCTGCAAGTGTTGCACGACGCGTCTGGCCAGATGTGAAGACCAGTCTAGTTGCCCTGGCGAGTGCAGGGATATGAGAAGATGTCCTAATCCAATTGGAAACTTCTCGTGTAAAGGAAGTAGCTGTATTTGCTGCGATAGTAAGTAGAGATTGTCTAATTTTAATTATCTTATACGATTCTTACTGAGGCTTTAGTGTGAGCGTACATTTGAGACACTGGGAAGTATGACGTATTAAACACAAGTGCAACATCTGGGTCTTTACTCTAGACGTTACACCATTCAGTGGCTTTATCAATACGAATTCAAGGACATCTCCTTGAAATTGTATGGAAAGCCACTAAATGGAAAAATATCGATAGTAAAGATACCCAGATGTTGCACATTTGTCTAATTCTTCATCTTGTCTGTATTGTAAACCACATAAACAATTGGGAAATATGAATGAGCATCATTATTCCTGAACATATGTTTACACTGACCAATTTCTAATGCAGAACAAGCCACGTGGGGATGGAAATCTTTAGCTCTAGATCTTTCGTATTTTGTGCATCGTCAGAAGCTATGCAATATTGCAGTTACATTGCAGTTGTATTGCGACTGCATTGCACCCCTTACCAAAAAATTTCCTAGCCATAAACAACCCATGGCTGAACACTGAGCACCAAGTCGATCACAGAATATCGCCATCAATGCTTTAAGGACTAGGAACTCTTCGAGAATTTTGTCGTATTATGTCGCTAATTAAAAACGAAGTCAAAAGTCATTTAACTTAAAGATACTTATGCATTTAAAAATATAAACTAGAGTATTGTATGATCAAAGAATTACACAGAATATTCATAACATAAAAAGACTTCCTTAAAATAATATCGGTTAATATTTTTAGTGCCACATAGCACTAAGTAAGTCAAACATTTATACTGAGGGAAGAATATTTACTTCCCTACATTTCTACTTTTACTATTACTACATTACTGCTACTACTACCACCATAACTACTACTACTACATTACTGTTACTACTACCACCATAACTACTACATTACTGTTACTACTACCACTATAACTACTACATTACTGTTACTACTATCACCATAACTACTACATTACTGTTACTACTACCACTATAACTACTACATTACTGCTACTACTACCACCATAACTACTATATTACTGCTACTACTACCACTATAACTACTACATTACTGCTACTACTACCACTATAACTACTACTACTACATTACTGTTACTACTACCACCATAGCTACTACATTACTGTTACTACTACCACCATAACTACTACATTACTGTTACTACTACCACTATAACTACTACATTACAGTTACTACTACCACTATAACTACTACATTACTGTTACTACTACCACCATAACTACTACATTACTGTTACTACTACCACCATAACTACTACATTACTGTTACTACTACCACTATAACTACTACATTACTGTTACTACTATCACCATAACTACTACATTACTGTTACTACTACCACTATAACTACTACATTACTGCTACTACTACCACCATAACTACTATATTACTGTTACTACTACCACTATAACTACTACATTACTGCTACTACTACCACCATAACTACTACTACTACATTACTGTTACTACTACCACCATAACTACTACATTACTGTTACTACTACCACCATAACTACTACATTACTGTTACTACTACCACCATAACTACTACATTACTGTTACTACTACCACTATAACTACTACATTACAGTTACTACTACCACTATAACTACTACATTACTGTTACTACTACCACCATAACTACTACATTACTGTTACTACTACCACCATAACTACTACATTACTGTTACTACTACCACTATAACTACTACATTACTGTTACTACTACCACCATAACTACTACATTACTGTTACTACTACCACGATAACTACTACATTACTGTTACTACTACCACCATAACTACTACATTACTGTTACTACTACCACCATAACTACTACATTACTGTTACTACTACCACCATAACTACTACATTACTGTTACTACTACCACCATAACTACATTAGTTACTACTACCACCATAACTACTACATTACTGTTACTACTACCACTATAACTACTATTACTACATTACTACTACTACATTACTACTACTACTACATTGCTACTACTACTACATTACTACTACTACTACATTACTACTACTACTACCACTATAACTACTACATTACTGCTACTACTACCACTATAACTACTATTGTCTCAATTCCTTCCTCTTTCTGTCTACTACTACTCCCCCCACTTCAAGTCGGACCGAAACGTCATGAGCTTCTATCTCCTATGTGCGGGTTATTTGCATATATTAATAATGAATTTTCGAAATTAACTCCACCCCTTCATCAGATGTTCTATAAGGAAATGAAATAAAATATAAAAATCAAGTTTAACACAAGTAAAATTGTCACTTTAAAAAATTAAAGAAAATCAACTAAACGTTCGTAATTACACGTGATATACTTGTCTCACTCGTGTCTAATATGCTCACACAAGCATGATGGGTGTCCAAGCAGCTAGCACGCTAAATCTCCATTATTCCCTTCTTCCAACCTTGCCTTGGACGACCTCTACATATTCTGTCCTCCACCCAATATTTATTAGATCTCATCATCCTAATTTTCTCAACCCTCCCTAAATCTCGAAACCTCTCAACAAATCCTCCTCAGCCCTCTGAATAATAATTTTGAGAAACCGACACACACCTCTCTTACTAATCTCCGAATTCTGAATTCTCTGCATAATATTCACATCACACATTGCCCTCAAAGACGACATCTCCACTGCCTCCAGCTTGCGGCACACTCATGCAACAGTATAGGTACCAATATACTCAGGTATACAATGCCCCTTCCATTCTTGCCTCCATGGATAAAGTTCCTTGTCTCTAAGAATGTCTCGCTGAACTATCCAGTTTTTTTTTGCCTTCATCAATTCTATGGTTCACTTCGTCTCTCATAAAAATATCTCCAAACCGCATTGATCAGCAATTTCATATTGATCAGCCATCACGTATTGATCAGCCATCACGTATTGATCAGCCATAACGTACTGATCAGCCATCACATATTGATCAGCCATCTCGTACTGATCAGCCATCACGTCATTTCGTATCATCTGATCAGAAAGCAGAACATACTTTTCTTGCCCTTGAATCTCGGGGCACCTAAAGTAGGTACCTGACCAGCCGGGCTGTGGCTCGTACGTTGGATTGCGTGCAACCAGCAGTAACAGCCTAGTTGATCAGGCTCTGATCCACCATGAGGCCTGGTCACAGACCGGGCCGCGGGGGCGTTGACCCCCGGAACTCTCTCCAGGTAAACGCCAGACACAAATGATTGACATTCCGATTCATTTATGAGCAGGTTTTTAAAGAAAATCTCCGACTACAGCTGTATTAATACAGTCATTTCAAATCACATTGATTTTAATATAAGGATACCAATATGTAACGTAAAATATCTACTGTATTTTTTTCTGTGCTGTAAATTTTAATATGTACACCTCTTATGGAAGTCTTTCATTCGTCTAGCAATAGAGAAAATCTTTCCTATGTCAGGTCTTAGTCATATGATGACTCAGTAAGTGCATCTTTTGTTCATATGCCTGACACTTTTCTCTGACACACAGACCCACTTTGTAAAATATTATATACCAAACTTATATGTGACAAGTGTTTGAAGAGCTTATAGTTGGATGATTAATTGTGTTTCAAGTTTTCCATCTATACGAGGGTCATTAAGGCTGAGCAGAACTAGTTTGTCACCGTGCACTGGGATGTAGGTTTCAAGAGCACTGGGATGTAGGTTTCAAGAGCACTGGGATATACGTTTCAAGAGCACTGGGATGTAGGTTTCAAGAGCACTGGTATATACGTTTCAAGAGCACTGGGATGTAGGTTTCAAGAGCACTGGGATGTAGGTTTCAAGAGCACTGGGATGTAGGTTTCAAGAGCACTGGGATGTAGGTTTCAAGAGCACTGGGATATACGTTTCAAGAGCACTGAGATATACGTTTCAAGAGCACGGGGATATACGTTTCAAGAGCACTGGGATATACGTTTCAAGAGCACTGGGATGTACGTTTCAAGTGCACGGGGATATACGTTTCAAAAGCACTGGGATGTACGTTTCAAGTGCACTGGGATGTACGTTTCAAGAGCACTGGGATATATCTTTCAAGAGCACTGGGACATACGTTTCAAGAGCACTGGGATATATGTTTCAAGAGCACTGGGATATACATTTCAAGAGCACTGGGATGTACGTTTCAAGAGCACTGGGATGTACGTTTCAAGAGCACTGGGATATACGCTTCAAGAGCACTAGGATGTACGTTTCAAGAGCACTGGGATATACGCTTCAAGAGCACTGGGATGTACGTTTCAAGAGCACTGGGATATACGTTTCAAGAGCACTGGGACATGCGTTTCAAGAGCACTGGGATATATGTTTCAAGAGCACTGGGATATACATTTCAAGAGCACTGGGACATACGTTTCAAGAGCACTGGGATATATGTTTCAAGAGCACTGGGATGTACGTTTCAAGAGCACTCGGATGTATGTTTCAAGAGCACTGGGATATATGTTTCAAGAGCACTGGGATATATGTTTCAAGAGCACTTGGATATACATTTCAAGTGCACTGGGATGTATGTTTCAAGAGCACTGGGATGTACGTTTCAAGAGCACTGGGATGTATATTTCAAGAGCACTGGGATATACATTTCAAGAGCACTGGGATGTACGTTTCAAGAGCACTGGGATATATGTTTCAAGAGCACTGGGATATACATTTCAAGAGCACTTGGATGTACGTTTCAAGAGGACTGGGATGTATGTTTCAAGAGCATTGGAATCTACATTTCAAGAGCACTGGGATATATGTTTCACGAGCACTGGGATATTCGTTTCAAGAGCACTGGGATATACGTTTCAAGAGCACTGGGATATAAGTTTCAAGAGCACTGGGATATATGTTTCAAGAGAACTGGGATATACATTTCAAGAGCACTGGGATGTATGTTTCAAGAGCACTGGGATGTACGTTTCAAGAGCACTCGGATGTATGTTTCAAGAGCACTTGGATATATGTTTCAAGAGCACTGAGATATATGTTTCAAGAGCACTTGAATATACATTTCAAGAGCACTGGGATGTACGTTTCAAGAGCACTGGGATATACATTTCAAGAGCACTGGGATGTACGTTTCAAGAACACTGGGATATATGTTTCAAGAGCACTGGGATATACATTTCAAGAGCACTGGGATATATGTTTCAAGAGCACTGGGATATTCGTTTCAAGAGCACTGGGATATTCGTTTCAAGAGCACTGGGATATTCGTTTCAAGAGCACTGGGATATTCGTTTCAAGAGCACTGGGATATATGTTTCAAGAACACTGGGATATTTATTTCAAGAGCCTGGGATATATGTTTCAAGAGCACTGGGATATATGTTTCAAGAGCCCTGGAATATATGTTTCAAGAGCACTGGGATATATATTTCAAGAGCCCTGGGATATATGTTTCAAAAGCACTGGGATATATATTTCAAGAGCACTGTGATACATGTTTCAAGAGCACTGAGATATAAGTTTCAAGAGCACTGGGATATATATTTCAAGAGCCCTGGGATATATGTTTCAAGAGCACTGGGATATATATTTCAAGATCACTGGGATATATGTTTCAAGAGCACTGGGATATATGTTTCAAGAGCACTGGGATGTATGTTTCAAGAGCACTAGGATATATGTTTCAAGAGCACTGGGACATATGTTTCAAGAACACTGGGATATATGTTTCAAGAGCACTGGGATGTATGTTTCAAGAGCACTGGGATATATGTTTCAAGAGCACTGGGATATATATTTCAAGATCACTGGGATATATGTTTCAAGAGCACTGGGATGTATGTTTCAAGAGCACTGGGATATATGTTTCAAGAGCACTGGGATATATGTTTCAAGAGCACTGGGATGTATGTTTCAAGAGCACTGGGATATATGTTTCAAGAGCACTGGGATATATGTTTCAAGAGCACTGGGATATATGTTTCAAGAGCACTGGGATGTATGTTTCAAGAGCACTGGGATACATGTTTCAAGAGCACTGGGATATATGTTTCAAGAGCACTGGGATATATGTTTCAAGAGCACTGGGATATATGTTTCAAGAGCACTGGGATACATGTTTCAAGAGCACTGGGATATATGTCTCAAGAGCACTGGGATATGTGTTTCAAGAGCACTGGGATATATGTTTCAAGAGCACTGGGATGTATGTTTCAAGAGCACTGGGATATATGTTTCAAGAGCACTGGGATACTTGTTTCAAGAGCACTGGGATATATGTTTCAAGAGCACTGGGATATATGTTTCAAGAGCACTGGGATATATGTTTCAAGAGCACTGGGATGTATGTTTCAAGAGCACTGGGATATATGTTTCAAGAGCACTGGGATATATGTTTCAAGAGCACTGGGATATATGTTTCAAGCGCACTGGGATGTATGTCTCAAGAGCACTGGGATATATGTTTCAAGAGCACTGGGATATATGTTTCAAGAGCACTGGGATATATGTTTCAAGAGCACTGGGATATATGTTTCAAGAGCACTGGGATACATGTTTCAAGAGCACTGGGATATATGTTTCAAGAGCATTGGGATACATGTTTCAAGATCACTGATATATATGTTTCAAGAGCACTGGGATATATGTTTCAAGAGCACTGGGATGTATGTTTCTAGAGCACTGGGATGTATGTTTCAAGAGCACTGGGATGTATGTTTCAAGAGCACTGGGATATATGTTTCAAGAACACTGGGATATATGTTTCTAGAGCACTGGGATGTATGTTTCAAGAGCACTGGGATGTATGTTTCAAGAGCACTGATATATATGTTTCAAGAGCACTGGGATATATGTTTCAAGAGCACTGGGATATATGTTTCAAGAGCACTGGGATGTATGTTTCAAGAGCACTGGGATATATGTTTCAAGAGCACTGGGATATATGTTTCTAGAGCACTGGGATGTATGTTTCAAAAGACACATGAGCAAACACTGAGAAATATTTATTACAAAACGTCCTGAAACATTGATCACTTGTAACACAGAGATTAAAATGCCAATATATATAGGCGGAGAGCGGAGTGTGAGTGACACACTTTGACCTGACAAAAGGACGTATTTGACATGGGGATAAAGGTAGACAATGTGGTCACAGATAGACAATGTGGTCACAGGTAGACAATGTGGTCACAGGTAGACAATGTGGTCACATGTTTCCTGTATTGTTAGTAGGTAGTGGTTTACCTAGTTGAGTATCATGCTCACTTGTCTTCTTAAACCAATTTATTGGTATATATTACCTAGGTGTATACAACTGAGGTATACACCTCGCTGTGTATGTACCACTGAGGTATACACCTCTCTGTGTATGTACCACTGAGGTATACACCTCGCTGTGTATATACCACTGAGGTATACACTTCGCTCTGTATATACCACTGAGGTATACACCTCGCTGTGTATATACCACTGAGGTATACACCTCGCTGTGTATATACCACTGATTTATACATCTCGCTCTGTATATACCACTGAGGTATACACCTCGCTGTGTATATACCACTGAGGTATACGCCTCGCTGTGAATATATCACTGAGGTATACACCTCGCTGTGTATATACCACTAAGGTATACATCTCGCTATGTATATACCACTGAGGTATACACCTCGCTGTGTATATACCACTGAGTTATACACCTCGCTGTGTATATACCACTGAGGTATACACCTAGCTGTGTACATACCACTGAGGTATACACCTCGCTGTGTATATACCACTGAGGTATACACCTCGCTGTGTATATATTACTGAGGTATACACCTCGCTGTGTATATACCACTGAGGTATACATCTCGCTGTGTATATACCACTGAGGTATACACCTCTCTGTGTATATACCACTGAGGTATACACCTAGCTGTGTACATACCACTGAGGTATACACCTCGCTGTGTATATACCACTGAGGTATACACCTCGCTGTGTATATATTACTGAGGTATACACCTCGCTGTGTATATACCACTGAGGTATACACCTCGTTGTGTATATACCACTGAGGTATACACATCGCTGTGCATATACCACTGAGGTATACACCTCGCTGTGTATATACCACTGAGGTATACACCTCGTTGTGTATATACCACTGAGGTATACATCTCGCTGTGTATATACCACTGAGGTATACACCTCTGTGTACATACCACTGAGGTATACACCTCGCTGTGTATATACCACTGAGGTATACACCTCGCTGTGTATATACCACTGAGGTATACACCTGTGTATATACCACTGAGGTATACACCTCGCTGTGTATATACGACTGAGGTATACACCTCGCTGTGTATATATCACTGAGGTATACACCTCGCTGTGTATATGCCACCGAGGTATACATCTCGCTGTGTATATACCACTGAGGTATACACCTCTGTGTATATACCACTGAGGTATACACCTCGCTGTGTATATACCACTGAGGTATACACCTCGCTGTGTATATACCACTGAGGTATACACCTCGTTGTGTATATACCACTGAGGTATACACCTCGTTGTGTATATACCACTGAGGTATACACCTCGCTGTGTATATACCACTGAGGTATACACCTCGCTGTGTATATACCACTGAGGTATACACCTCGCTGTGTATATACCACTGAGGTATACACCTCGCTGTGTATATACCACTGAGGTATGCACCTCGTTGTGTATATACCACTGAGGTATACACCTCGTTGTGTATATACCACTGAGGTATACACCTCGCTGTGTATATATCACTGAGGTATACACCTCGCTGTGTATATGCCACCGAGGTATACATCTCGCTGTGTATATACCACTGAGGTATACACCTCTGTGTATATACCACTGAGGTATACACCTCGCTGTGTATATACCACTGAGGTATACACCTCGCTGTGTATATACCACTGAGGTATACACCTCGTTGTGTATATACCACTGAGGTATACACCTCGTTGTGTATGTACCACTGAGGTATACACCTCGCTGTGTATATACCACTGAGGTATACACCTCGCTGTGTATATACCACTGAGGTATACACCTCGCTGTGTATATACCACTGAGGTATACACCTCGCTGTGTATATACCACTGAGGTATACACCTCGCTGTGTATATACCACTGAGGTATACACCTCGTTGTGTATATACCACTGAGGTATACACCTCGTTGTGTATATACCACTGAGGTATACACCTCGCTGTGTATACAGTTGTTACTTCCTAAAATACTATAATTCACTTTTATTTTAATTTTCATTACAAATAATCATATTTGATTTTTTCAAAATTCACAATAATATTTTAACATCTCATTTATTACTTCATGTATCAACCAGGTATTTTATTTTCTTTATGTAAATATTTTAAATTTATTTTTATATATTTACAAGTACATTTTACTGAACAGTTGGATATATGAGTTCATGTTCAACAGGATGGTAATGATTTATGTTCCACGGGGTGTTCATAATTCATGTTCAGCAGTGTTCATAATTCATGTTCAGCAGTGTTCATAATTCATGTTCAGCAGTGTTCATAATTCATGTTCAGCAGTGTTCATAATTCATGTTCAGCAGTGTTCATAATTCATGTTCAGCAGTGTTCATAATTCATGTTCAGCAGTGTTCATAATTCATGTTCAGCAGTGTTCATAATTCATCTTCAGCAGTGTTCATAATTCATGTTCAGCAGTGTTCATAATTCATGTTCAGCAGTGTTCATAATTCATGTTCAGCAGTGTTCATAATTCATGTTCAGCAGTGTTCATAATTCATGTTCAGCAGTGTTCATAATTCATATTCAGCAGTGTTCATAATTCATGTTCAGCAGTGTTCATAATTCATGTTCAACAGTGTTCATAATTCATGTTCAGCAGTGTTCATAATTCATGTTCAGCAGTGTTCATAATTCATTCTCAGCAGTGTTCATAATTCATGTTCAGCAGTGTTCATAATTCATGTTCAGCAGTGTTCATAATTCATGTTCAGCAGTGTTCATAATTCATGTTCAGCAGTGTTCATAATTCATGTTCAGCAGTGTTCATAATTCATGTTCAGCAGTGTTCATAATTCATGTTCAGCAATGTTCATAATTCATGCTCAGCAGTGTTCATAATTCATGTTCAGCACTGTTCATAATTCATGTTCAGTGTCTATAATTCATGTTCAGTAATGCGCTTATATTTCATGCTTAATGTCGGTATTCATATTTCATGTTCAACAGGGTTCATATTTCATGTTCAACAGGGTTCATATTTCATGTTCAACAGGGTTCATAATTCATGTTCAACAGGGTTCATAATTCATACTCAACAGGGTTTCATAATTCATATTAAACAAGGTGTTTGTAATTCATGTTCAACAGGGTGTTCATAATTCATGTTCAACAGGGTGTTTATAATTCATGTTCAACATGGTGTTCATAATTCATGTTCAACAGGGTCTCCATAATTCATGTTCAACAGGGTGTTCACAATTCATGTTCAACATGGTGTTCACAATTCATGTTCAACAGGGTGTTCATAATTCATGTTCAACAGGGTGTTTATAATTCATGTTCAACAGGGTGTTCATAATTCATGTTCAACAGGGTGTTCATAATTCATGTTCAACAGGGTGTTCATAATTCATGTTCAACAGGGTGTTCATAATTCATGTTCAACAGGGTGTTCATAATTCATGTTCAACAGGGTGTTCATAATTCATGTTCAACAGGGTGTTCATAATTCATGTTCAACAGGGTGTTCATAATTCATGTTCAACAGGGTGTTCATAATTCATGTTCAACAGGGTGTTCATAATTCATGTTCAACAGGGTGTTCATAATTCATGTTCAACAGTGTTCACAATTCATGTTTAACATGGTGTTCACAATTCATGTTCAATATGGTGTTCACAATTCATGTTCAACAGGGTGTTCATAAATCTGCTTCTGACAATTTAACATTTACCAGGATGTATGCTATGAACTCTTGTACTTACTGCAGTTACTGAATTACATTCTTAAGATGTTGAAAAATTACATTCTGTGGCTTGCATTTGCCAGAAATTGGTTAAAATTAAAATTAACAACATAAGAATTGTTAATAAAATGTGACTCATTGTTGTTGTTTTATAGTTTACTTTCATTCTTGTTGAACAGCTTGTAGTGAACAGCAGCCGTCTTGTGATAGTGGATACGGCACGTGCAGAGTGTCTTGCCTCTCTGAGGAAACTGAGGTAACTGGAGGGTGTAGCAACGGCGCCTGTAAGTGTTGCTCTTTAAGAATGGTCAGCTGTGCTTCATCCTCAAATTGTGCCACTGGAATATGTGTTGACAGCAGACAGTGCCTTGTTGATCTAGCAACGGAAGTGAATTCAGCATATACTTGTAACACAAACTGCACTTGTTGTGACAGTAAGTAATCAACTCATTTATAAATATGCAGGAACCATGTCTGACTTAAGGCGAGATTTTACATGGTATATTATTATTATTATTATTATTGTTATTATTATTATTATTATTATTATTATTATTATTATTATTATTATTATTTCCTGGATTAATTAATTAAACCCGTTTTGCTATTTTTTAAATATTTTTTATTAATTTTTTTTTAAATTAAGTTTGGATATTTTTTTTTAAGCTTCAATTTCAATGTTACTTGAATTTAACTGATATTTTCTTCAACAGTATGTTACCTGCAACAGCCAACCTGCCATGTTCAAAATGCAACTGGACTGTGTAAAACAAAATGTCTCAGTACTGAATCTTCTAGTAATGTGTGTACAACTGGTTGCCAGTGTTGTGTTCCACTATAAGAAAGGTAAATTACCATACAAATTCAAAGACAGATAATAATATAAAATATATTGAAAATCACTCATGTTCAATAAAAAGAAATTTATTATTCTTGAGTCTAACCTTTATACCACTAAATTACCTAAATGTAAACAATATGATGTATTGAAGATTAAAGTTTGTGTGTACACAAGAGTTTAGTGGACTAAGACGGACAGGTCAGGAAGCAACAATATTGATTAGTGGAGTAATGTATAATTATTTATGAAAGGAGAGCAAATATACAAATATGAGTGCTATACATTATAGAAATGTATGGAAGAATAATTGTGTGAAGCAGAATATTAAGATGCTTTAATTTAATTCAAAATTATTAAGAGGAAAGTGTATTGTGTGGAGGAAAGGAAAAATAGTGACTTGGAATCCAAGGAAGCAGATGAAAGTAGTTTTCCAGAAATGTGAGACTACGACAGTTTGGGAGAGAAACCAAGACACCAGATGGTTGAATTTCTTAAGAGTGAATAATACTAATTTCGTATTAATTAAAGATATAGAGATATTAGGGGAATAGAGAGAATCCTTGAAGAATTTGTTTAATACTGATGATAATACAAAAATAGAAATTAACATTTTTGTGGGTGAAATCGAATGAAATCTATTAGAGTGAGAGTAAAGGAAAACACATTCAGTATTGGGATATTTCACTGAGGAAATGCTTTGCCATGAATAGTTTCTTCAGTTCTACTGATATGATCACAGACGTAGTTTATATAGTGGTACAGTCGAGTTAACGAGGCTAAGCTAGCTGGATTATGAAGGGTAGAGAAAGCTGCATGTGGAAACTAAGACTAAATGACAATTTATGAATTTTAGGTGAGAGTTAATAATTACACATAACTTATCTTAAGGGTAGATGACCTAAAGGCCACAGCAGTTGCACACTGTAGTCTTTCCTTCACACAGCCGTCCATATATCCTCCGTAGCTGTTGTGGACAGAAGTAACAATAGTTAAACACGTACTCTAGCTTCATATGATCCACTATATCAGGTATATGACACCTAATGAGATCATGTGATTTACCTGGAGTGGGCAGATCGTCGATATATTATGGCATCATCAAGAAGCAAAGTCAGTATTTCTGTAGCATCCCTAACTCTAACCAATGCAGTGTCTGTAAGCCAGGTCGTCTGGATGACGATATCCAGTGGCAATATTGAAGATACTACTGCTGTACCTCGATGGATCACAAGGACATCCCAACTTCTGTTCGTTGCTTTAGTCACGTTAAACACTGTCTTAGAATACTGTGGACAGTTCGTCGGATACACTAACGTTCTCTATTACTGGATAAGTTAAACTGTTGAGTAAACATACCCGTCGATTCATTTCAACGTTACTCAACTCCACAGTCACTCAATGAATTCTCCCTTAAACTTTGTATTGCATCCGCGGTTAATAATATACCACGGCAGGGAAAATTACTGTTGATGTCTCACTCGGCAGAGTCACCTTGCTTGTGTTTCAACGTGGTGTGCCTGCCTCAACTATTCCTTGAATTATCAGAGCACAGATAAGAGTTAGTGCTGATAGGCACTTCCGTTAAGACTGTTTCAATGTATTTCAATATTGCATGGCATTGCTCCAGTAACTTTTTTCCTGCAGCTAACTCCGACTAGCTTTGCGGGTCACTTTCTGGGTGTGAAATAAATCGCTGACCTAGTGTCTAGCCATTATGTCTGGCAAATTCGATACCAGTTTAAGTTATGGTCCTAATTCAAAGAAGTCTTCCTCAACTCAGAGGTATACCTAACTTAATTTAATTTATCCTGCTATCTATATCATTACACTAAGAACTTGTGGTTGTCTTTTCTAGAATGTCTTAAAATAGGAGTTTTCTTACACCAACAATCGACTGAGTTGTTTTGTGAGTTCTAGTCAGCAGAACGACGGTGTGTCTCGTCATAGCTGTTTGGTATGGTATGCAACTCACCCCTCCCCCATTCTGTGAGAAATGGGATGGGGGTCACAACCCCTTCGCCCCTTCCCTCCGTTGGAAGTTGGTATGAGCCAGTAGGTCCACAGTACTGATCCAATTTTCCACTTCTAGGTGATGGCGGTGTCTTGGTGGGGAAGAATTTGGCTAAGATTTTTAATATTAAAATTGCTACTTATTGTAATCAAAGAACTTTTCAGATCTCGTCTTTGGGTTAGTTGTTCTTCCTTGTAATGGTCATCCCTACTATGTGCTTCTATGCTTTCTAATACACTGCTTCAAACTTCTAGATCAAGGCTTGGAGCAACTCACATGTTTTATTATATCTTCGTCGGTATTTTGTACTCTTACCCAAAGATGAAACTGAACTTGAATGAAGTTACTGAAGGATTAAAATAACTCGTGTGGAAATGCATCATGGGTTAATACAGGGGTCAGGGAACTGGAGTAAATTACCCCATATGGGGTAAAAATGAAAATCTCGGGGGTAATGAAGGCTCAAAAACATAAAACTGTACAAAAATTTATTTAATAATCGAACCAAATTAAGAAAATTATAGTTTTCCAAACTTTATCGCGTAAAATACACACTTTTCAGTTTGTATGACTGTTCTCCATAGAAATCTATTCAATATATTTTGAAAAAATTCTAACTTCAGCGTCAAAAAACTTAGATTTAGTGGATTAATGAAGCACCTTGACTGACTGAAATGATTTCAGTATGGTTAGTTTTGACGTTACTTCCCTGTTTACAAAAGTTCTAGTTGATGATTTATTAAGCTTCATATCTGAAGAACTTGTTAATTACAATTTACCATTATCAGCTCCCACTATCATTAAACTTTTTAAGCTTTCTATTATTGATGCAAAATTGTGTTTAATGACGAGTTTTACACTCAGAGGTTTGGTATGGCAATGGGAAATCCTCTCTCACTTGTTCCTAGTAATTTATACATGGAATTTTTTGAGACAAGATTGCTTAACATAATCCTTCCTAATAGAGCAAAGTGGTATAGATATGTTGATGATATTTTGTGTCTTGTGCCTAAAAATATAGATATAAACAATTTCTTCGGTAAACTAAATGGTTTGGCTCATTCTACAAATTTTACTGTTGAGTTCGAAGAAAACTCAATGCCTTTCCTAGATGTTTTAATTATTAAGGTTAACAACGAACTCAAATTTAAAATTTACAGAAAACCAACAAATAACTGTTCCTATGTACACTATTATTCTACATATCAAGATAGTGTTAAACTGTCAGTATTCTCATCCATGTTTCTGAGAACCTTACGTATTTGTAGTCCAGAATTCATAGATGAAGAAATCTTCAAAATTTATGAAATGGCTAATGATCTAAAATACCCAAGAAGCTTAACTGATAAATCCTTTAAAATTTCCAGAAATACTTTTTACAATTCAAAAAGGGACAACCAGCTTTATTCAACAAAAAATACGTTGGTTCTCCCTTACCATGAAAACTTAATTGATATGCCTTCACGTCTTAAGACTTTTAATATCAAAGTTGTATTTAAAAATCTTGATACAGTAGAAAAACTTTTGATAAAAAAATCCCCCCAAAATGCTGACGGATGTGTCTATAAGATTCCTTATAAAATATGCGATAAAGTTTATTACGTCAAACTGGCAAAAGTTTCGAACTAATATTAAAACATAAATACTGCACAAGATTTTAAGGCTCTGTTTATTCATTTGAGAGATTTTTAACCATCCAGTTGATTTTCAAAAGGCTGAGGGAGTTGCATCAAGCAAATCCATGGTCGACAGGAATATAATAGAATCATGTTTCATAAAAAGCAGTTTTGAAAATATGAATTTCTTTTGGTTTATATAAACTGGATTCATGCAAGAAATCAGGTACGTCTTGTTACTTCTCCTTACACCTAGGTCACACTGCACATACATGTACACGTTTATATATACACACTCATCTGAGTTTTCTTTGATTTTATCTTAACAGATCTTGTCTTATTGCTTTACCTTTCATATCCATGTGGAAGTGGAATAAGAATCTTTTCTTTAAATTTCTAAGAAAATTTCCAAGACTGTAGGCATACTATCGAAGATACGGTACTATGTTCCACAGTCAGCCCTCCTGGCCCTATATCACTCTCTTATTTACCCCTATCTCACCTATGGAATTTGTGCATGGGGCTCAACAACAGTTAACCATCTCAGACCACTAATTACCCAACAAAAGGCTGCAGTTAGAATGATAACAAATTCTCACTACAGGCAGCACACTCCACCAATATTCAATACACTAAACCTACTCACCATACAAAACATCCATACTTATTACTGCACCTATTACATACATAGAACACTTAACTCTGATATTAACCCTCCCCTCAAACATCTCCTTGCCAACCTCAACAGAGCACATGACCATAACACAAGACACAGATCACTCTTTGATGTTCCTCGTGTTCATCTCACAATATGCAAAAACTCAATGCACATAAAAGGCCCTAAAATCTGGAATTCATTACCTGTAAATATAAAAGAAACACTACCTGTTTATAAGTTCAAGTCTCTACTCAAAGATCACTTACTCACCCAAAACCAAATAAATACTGAATAACTGAACCTTATAAATTGTATATCTTAAATGTTTCTCACAATTATATCACATAAATGTTAAACCTAAAACCCAATCTAACTTTATTATTTTTTAAATACACTACCTAACAGAATCCTTCATATGACCTGTCTTTGTAATACTCACTTGTGCTTTATAGTAATCTGTTTACATTAATGTTTTATCACTGACTTCATCATTGCTTAGTTAATCTTAAGTTAATTTTAAGCCAGCCCGTAATGCTATGCATAGTATAAGTGGCTTTGGCATACTGCTCTTATCTGTATTTTTTTTGTACCTCTGTATGTGTGCACAAATTTATAATAAATAAATAAATAAATAAATAAATAAACCATGCGTGTTATGAAGGTCAACTAAAATGCCGGGAACAATGGGCTAGTAACCCCTTTTCCTTATACAGCCTACTAAAAAGAAGAAAACCATCAAAGTGGGATGCTTGAATGTGCGTTGATCTTGTGTGAATGATAAGAAAGAGATGATTGTGGATGTTATGAATGAGAAGAAGCTGGATGTCCTGGATTTAAGTGAAACAAAGCTGAAGGGGGTGGGAGAGTTTCAGTGGGGAGGGTGGGTGCAGGAGGAAAGAGGAGTGATTGGTGGAATGATGAAGTAAAAGGTGTGATAAAAGAGAAAAAGGTAGCTAATGAGAGGTTTTTACAAAGCAGAAGTGTTATAAGAAGAGCAGAGTATATGGAGAGTAAAAGAAAGGTGAAGAGAGTGATGAGAGAGTGCAAAAGGAAAGCAGATGATAGAATGAGAGAGGCATTGTCAAGAAATTTTAATGAAAATAAGAAAAATTTTTGAAGTGAGATAAACAAGTTAAGAAAGCCTAGGGACCAAATGGATTTGTCAGTTAAAAACAGAGTAGGGGAGTTAGTAGATAGGGAGCAGGAGGTATTGGGTAGATGGTGGGAATATTTTGAGGAACTTTTAAATATCGACGAAGAAAAGGAGGCACTGGCCAGGGAGGTATAACATCTTTTAGGAGTAGACAAGAGCAGGATGTAAGTGTGGGGGAGGTGCGTGAGGCATTATGTAGAATGAAAGGGGGTAAAGCAGCAGGAACTGACGGGATCATGACAGAAATGTTAAAAGCAGGGGGGAAGGGATATAGTGTTGGAGGGATTGGTATTTTTGTTTAGTAAATGTATGGAAGAAGGGAAGGTACCTAGGGATTGTCAGAAAGCATGTATAGTTCCTTTATATAAAAGGAGAGGGGACAAAAGAGATTGTAAAAATTATAGGGGAATAAGTTTACTGAGTATACCAGGATAAATGTAAGGAAGGGTTATTAGTGAAAGAATTTAAGGTTTGACTTAGAGTAGGATTGCGGATGAGCAAGGAGGCTTTAGAGTGGGTAGGGGATGTGTAGATCAAGTGTTTACATTGAAGCATATATGTGAACAGTATTTAGATAAAGGTAGGGAAGTTTTCATTGCATTTATGGATTTAGAAAAGGCATATGATAGTGGATAGGGGAGCAATGTTGCAAGTATATGGACTAGGTAGTAAGTTACTAAATGCTGTAAAAAGTTTTTATGGGATAGTGAGGTTTAAGGTTAGGGTGTGTAGAAGAGAGGGAGACTACTTCCCGGTAAAAGTAGGTCTTAGACAGGGATGTGTAATGTCACCATGGTTGTTTAATATATTTATAGATGGTGTTGTAAAAGAAGTAAATGCTAGGGTGTTCGGGAGAGGGGTGGGATTAAATTATGGAGAATCAAATACAAAATGAGAGTTGACACAGTTACTTTTTGCTGATGATACTGTGCTTATGGGAGATTTTAAAGAAAAGTTGCAAAGGTTAGTGGACGAGTTTGGGAGTGTGTAAAGGTAGAAAGTTGAAAGTGAACGTAGATAAGAGTAAGGTGATGGGGTATCAAATGATTTAGATAAAGAAAAATTGGATATCGCATTGGAGAGAATCAGTATGGAAGAAGTGAATGTTTTCAGATATTTTGGAGTTGATGTGTCAGCAGATGGGTTTATGAAGGATGAGGTTAATCACAGAATTGATGAGGGAAAAAAGATGAGTGGTGCATTGAGGTATTTGTGGAGACAAAAAACATTATCAATGGAGGCAAAGAAGGGAATATATGAAAGTATAGTGGTACCAACACTCTTATATGGGTGTGAAGATTGGGGTTGTAAATGCTGCAGTGAGAAGGCGGCTGGAAGCACTGGAGATGTCCTGTGTGGTGTAGAGATGCAGAAAATTCGAAGTGTGGAATTTAGGAGAAGGTATGGAGTAGATAAAAGTATTAGTCAGAGGGCTGAAGAGGGGTTGTTGAGGAGGTTTGGTCATTTAGAGAGAATGGGTCAAAGTAGAATGACATGGAGAGCATATAAATTTGTAGGAGAAGGAAGGTGGGGTAGGGGTCATCCTCGAGAAGGTTGGAAGGACGGGGTAAAGGAGGTTTTGTGGGCTAGGGGCTTGGAGTTTCAGCAAGCGTGTGTGAGCGTGTTAGATAGGAGTGAATGGAGACGAAAGGTTATTGGGACCTGACGAGCTGTTGGAGTGTGAGCAGGGTAATATTTAGTGAAGAGATTCAGGGAAACCGGTTATTTCTATAATGAGTTCTGGAAATGGGAAGTACAATGCCTGCACTTTGAAGGAGGGGTTTGAGATATTGGCAGTTTGCAGGGGTGTGTAATAGGACGGTATATATATAATTTTTATATTGTATCTTTAGGATGGGGTCCACCTCTGGTGTAAATTATGGGATCCATATCCTCGGAGAAGTGGATAAAAAGGCTTCAAGGAAGAATTTTTGGGTTTCTTCCTGAAGCCGTTTGCATACTCCACTTCCCCATCTTTTCATTGTTTTTACCAATAGGTATATTTTATTACATAATATGGTACAAAAAGGTTTAATAGATACATTGTTGATATAAAGATGGCATATACAGTACATGAGATGTGAGAGATAAATGTCTTGTACATATTGTTACATGTTTGTTACTGATTATAATCCGAAAATCTCATCCAGCTCTTCAAAACTGGGGCGCATATCCAAAATACAGCAGGCATTACCCCTCTGAACAGCAGCGCTGAGTTGCTGGAGCAGAAAACTAGCTGCCCTATGATCCCTAGTTACCCTGATGAGTCTTTTGCCTAGCTCCTCAAGGAACTTAGATGCACTCTTTCCCCATGAACATGGGAACAAACATATAATGATGGGCAAGTTCTCCATATTTTCTAGACTTTTGGGACTCCCTAAAGCTGATGGCTGCCCCTCCTTCCTCCCTGGTGTATTGGAGATAGGTATCAGCCAAGGTAGATGCACATGTGTAGTCCCACACCACCTGCTTACCGTCTGTCCAGGCTTGAAGTGTGATACCATCTGGATGCTTCTGGCTGCCATCAGATCTGCATAGTTGGGGTGGCTCCCTTACTGCTGAGCATCCGGCTGTTGTGAGGCTCCCAAGGCTGGAGTTGGGAACAGCCAACAGAAAATCTCCTGCATGAGGAGCTCTCACTGCCAGGAGGTGGGCTCTGTCCTTCCCTGACACACTCTGAAGCATTGTTGAGGCTATTTTCTCCACTATCACGCCATCCCAGTGCAATCATCTAATCTACCAGTGCGACTGTTTGTAGTTGTTGGGGGGAGCAGGTCTGGTTTCATAGCCCGTTAGATTATCCCAAATCATGGCTCCATCAATGAACTTTTGGTCCTGGACTCCAATCTTGTCCCTAAGATGTTCAGGGAGAATTGCTGCTACAAGCCCTCTGGATACAATGCATGAGGACAGAAAAGCAGGTAACGCAATCTGTTATGACTTGCGGACACCAATGCCTCCTAGTCTGACAGAAAGTGTAGCTTGGTTCCACTGCCCGTCTTCTAGAGTAAGGTTAAGTACTTTCGTAAAAATCTGCCTTTGGATACTGTCATATTCGTGCAGTATAGGGTTATATGAAGGTGTATCTTTATATATGCTTCTAAACTGTTGTATCTGGGTGCCTGTGCAAAAATAGTGATTATGTATAAGTGAAGTGAAAGCGTTGAATGATGAAAGTATTTTCGTTTTTGGGGATTTTCTTTCTTTTTGGGTCACCCTGCGTAGGTGGGAAACGAACGACTTGTTGAAAAAAATTTGATTCATTTATAATTAAAAAAATTTGGGAAGAATTTAATGATACATTAGACAAGTAAAAACCTTAAAGCTTGGGTAGAGTATCAGGTGTGTTTCACAGAGTCGAGTGTTATCACGCGACTGTGAGGTGTAGTCTTCTTGTGACGTGATTGTGAGGTGTAGTCTTGCCCCTTTATATGCCTTCCTGTTGATGTTTTGTTTTCTTATCGTTCCTTGATAATGTGAGAAATCACAAAAGCACTTGCAATTTCACTATTTTTTCAGAGTGGTTTTTCTGCATATTGTGATATCACCTGTTTACTGTGATTTTATTGTGCACACACACCAGAGGACTGGTGGATGAAGTGAGGAGGTGGACCTGGGAGAGAAGACTGGGAGACAGAGCTCACGAGAAGAGAGGAGTGGGGGAGGAGGATGGAAGAGCTCGGCAAGAAAATGGAAGAGAAAATAGCTGAGGAGAACAGGAAATGGGAGTTACAAATCACAGTAGCAAAAGCTAAGACACAGAGCTAAGTAGAACTAAAATGTCTGAAACAGCCTAAAGAACCAAAGGACCAAGAACTGTTACATCAGTCACAGATGAGGGGACAGTAGGGAACAAAGGAGCTATACTGTATGCGATGACTCCATCAGACTCAAGTGGGGCCCAGGAAAAGGCAGGGAGAACAACAGGAACTAATGAGGGGACCAAAGACAACGAAGGAGCTAAACTATACACAGAGGCTCTAACAGACAAGTGCTGTGTCCAGGAACAGATAAGCACAGGGACACCAGTTAGGGAAGAGACAGTAGGAAGCAACGTGTCAATGGCAGGAACTAATTCATATCACTGGATGCTCAGGGAAGTACAGTGGGAGGACTAAAGGGAGAGGGCAGTTTTTGTCTATGGGCTCCAAGAAGTAGATGGGGAAACTTACAAGCAATAAAACGGGAGGAGAAAAAACGATTGAAAGCATCATGAAAGCAATTGGAGAGGACGACATGACCCAACTGACAAATTTTCGGAGAATTGGGTGGTTTGTGAGAGGAAAAAAGAATCCAGTCAAATTGATTTTCAAGGCAGAGTAGCTGGAATGGATGAGATTGGAGAAAGGGACTACATAGTAGGTACAATTGTCAGAGGAACATAAGGTAGTCATTGCAGTGATGTATAATGCACCACAGAACTGCAGGAGGCAAAGAGAGGAATATGATAAGTGCAACAGAGTAATGGTGAACACACTAGCTGAGGTGGCAAGAAGAGCTCACTTGAGTAGAGCAAAGTTACAGGTTATGGGCGACTTCAACCACAGGGAGATTGATTGGGAAAACTTGGAGCCACATGGGGGTCCCGAAACATGGAGGGCCAAGATAATGGATGTGGTACTGGAAAACCTCATGCACCAACATGTTAGGGACATGACCAGAGAGAGAGGGGAGGATGAACCACAAAACTGGACCTTGTGTTCACCCTGAGTAACTCAGACATTGGGGACATCACATATGAAAGGCCCCTTGGAGCTAGTGACCACGTGATTCTGAGCTTTGCATACATCGTAGAGCTACAAGTGGAGAGGGTAACAGGAGTAGGAAGGGAAAAGGCACACTATAAAAGGGGCGACTACACAGGTATGAGGACCTTCCTGCAGGAGGTTCAGTGGGAAAAAGAGTTGGTAGGAAAGTCAGTAAACAAAATGATGGACTTCGTAACAACAAAATGCAAGGAGGCAGAAGAAAGGTTTGTTCCCAAGGGTAACAGAAATAATGTGAAGAACAGAACGAGCCCTTGGTTTACTTGAAGGTGTAGAGAGGCAAAAAACTAAGTGCGCTAGAGAATGGAAAAAGTACAGAAGGCAAAGGACTCAGGAAAATAGAGAGATTAGTCGACGAGCCAGAAACGAGTACGCACGGATAAGGAGGGAGGCCCAGTGGCAGTACGAAAACGACATAGCATCGAAAGTCATGTCTGACCTGAAACTGCTTTACAGCCACATCAGGAGGAAGACAACACTCAAGGACCAGGTAATCAGGCTGAGGAAAGAAGGTGGGGAGCTCACAAGAAATGACCAAGAAGTATGTTAGGAGCTCAACATGAGATTTAAGGAAGTATTTACAGTGGAGGCTGAAGGGACACTGGGAAGACAAAACAGTGGGGTACACCAACAAGGGATATACCAACAAGTGTTGGATGAATTACAACTGAGGAGGAGGTGAAGAAGCTCCTAAGTGACCTTGATACCTCAAAGGCGCTGGGACCGGACATCTCTCCGTGGGTCCTTAGAGAGGGAGCAGAGACACTGTGTGCAACTAACCACAATCTTCAACACATCCCTTGAAACTGGGCAACTCTCTGAGGTATGGAAGATGGCAAATGCAGTCCCCGTCTTTAAGAAAGGAGACAGAAATGAAGCACTAAACTAAAGACCAGTGTCACTGATGTGTCTATAGTATGCAAAGCCATGGAGAAGATTATCAGGAGTAGAGTTGTGGAGCACCTGGAGCGGAACAAGGTTATAAACGACAGCCAGCACGGATTCATGGAAGGCAAATCCTGTGTCACAAACCTACTAGAGTTTTATGACAAGGTAACTGAAGTAATAAATGCGAGGGACGGGTGGGTTGATTGCATTTTCTTTGGACTGCAAGAAGCCCTTCGACACAGTTCCTCACAAGAGATTATTACAGAAGCTAGAGGAACAGGCACATATAACAGGAAGGGCACTGCAGTGGATCAGAGAATACCTAACAGGGAGGCAACAGCGAGTCATGGTCCGTGATTGGGTATCACAGTGGGCGCCTGTGACGAGTGGGGTCCCACAGAGGTCAGTCCTGGGACCAGTGCTATTCTTGGTATATGTGAACCACATGACAGAAGGGATAGACTCAGAAGTGTCTGTTTGCAGATGATATGAAGTTAATGAGGAGAATTAAAACAGATGCGGACCAGACAGGTCTACAAAGAGACCTGGACAGGATGGACGCGTGGTCCAGCAACTGGCTCCTGGAATTTAACCCCGCCAAATGCAAATTCATGAAGATCGGAGAAGGGCAAAGAAGACCGCAGACAGAGTATAGGCTAGGTGGCCAAAGACTGCAAACCTCACTCAAGAAGAAGGATCTAGGGGTGAGTATAATACCGAGTACGTCGCTAGACACACACATTAACCAGATAACTGCTGCGGCATATGGGCACTTGGCAAACCTGAGAATAGCGTTCCGGTACCTCAGTACAGAATCGTTCAAGACTTTATACACTGTGTATGTCAGGCCCATACTGGAGTATTCAGCACCATTTCGGAACACACGCCTGGTCAAGCACGTCAAGAAATTAGAGAAAGTACAAAGGTTTGCAACAAGGCTAGTTCCGGAGCTCAGGGGGATGTCCTACGAAGAGAGGTTAAGGGAAATTAGTCTGACGATACTAGAGGACAGGAGGATCAGGGGAGACATTATAACGACATATAAAATACTTCGTAGAGTAGGCAAGGTGGACAGAGACAGGATGTTCCTGAGATGGGACACAGAAACAAGGGGTCACAATTGGAAGCTGAAGACTCAGATGAGTCAAAGGGTTGTTAGGAAGTATTTCTTCAGCCACAGAGTTGTTAGGAATTGGAAGAGTCTGGCAAGCGATTTAGTGGAGGCAGGAACCATACATAGTTTTAAGACGAGGTATGATAAAGTTCATGGAGCAGGGAGAGGGAGGACCCAGCAGCGGTCAGTAAAGAGGCTGGGCCAGAAACTGAGTCTCAACCCCTGCAACCACAATTAGTTGAGTACAATTAGGTGAATACACACACACACACACACACACACACACACACACACACACACACACACGTGATGTAGTGGAGGCAGGATCCATACATAGGTTTAAGAAGAGGTATGGTAAAGCTCATGTAGCGGCCAGTGAAAAGGCGGGGCTCGGAGCTGTGACTCGACCCCTGCAACCACAACTAGGTGAGTACAAGGTATCCAGTGCTTTACTCACCGTACCACACTGGTCCAATATCTTGGCGTCCAGCCAACGCTAGACGTTTTGGTCCAAGGCAGCCAGCATTCAGGCAGGTGGTGGTAGCTATTTCATCTCATCCCCTGCATGCATCGACCAACGAGAGATTTTTACAATGTTTAGAATTCGCAAAACAGGCAAAATGTTCACAAACACTAATCTCAGGTCGAAGGAGACTGCGTACCTTGTTCCAAGGTTCGTAGGTTCGAGTCTTCTTCCACCTGAGATTAGTGTTTGTGAATATTTCGCCTGTTCTGCGAATTCTATGTATGTGTGTATATATGTGTATATATATATATATATATATATATATATATATATATATATATATATATATATATATATATATATATATATATATATATATATATATATATATATATATATATATATATATATATATATATATATATATATATATATATATATATATATATATATATATATATATAGATATATATAATTCACCATTTACATTATTTTCAGGGATGTAAGAGAGGTACTGCTTTAGAGTGAGCGTCGCCGTGTTTGAGCTGTGCTTCACTTCAGTGTCCAGGAACTACTAGCATCATTGTACCAACACTTAATCACGTAACTACCAACTATGGTACCATGACTCATAAAGTAACTTCCAACTATAGTTCAAACACTCAACAAGTAACTACCAACCATGGAACCAACACAAATCAAGTAACCAGCAACCACGGCAGCAACACTCATCAAGTAACCAAAACGCATGGTACCAACACTCATCAGGTAACTTCCAACCATGATACCAACTCTCAAGTAACCACCAACCATGGCAGCCACACTTAACCAATAACCAACAGCAATTGCAGCAACACTCAAGTAACCAGCAACCATTGCAGCAACACTTATCAAGTAACCAGCAACCACTGCAGCAACACTCATCATCTACACCCATGGTACTAACACTCATCAAATAAGCAACAACTATGGCACCAACACTCATCAAGTAACTACCAACCAAGGTACAAAACACACATTAAAACATACAAACTTACTCTCTGTTAGTATTAAAAGCAGTTAGGAAAAATAAGAGCAAACAGATGTAGAGAGTCTGTAACTGAAAATAATATATATGAAACTATATGGTGCAGGAGAAGAGTAGTGTTTCAAATACCCTTTCCCCTTGGCTAGTATTTTATATTCAATATTATGTAAAATAAGTACTCGAACTGGGAACCATTTATGCAAGAATAATAATAATAATAATAATAATAATAATAATAGTAATATTATTACGTCCCAGTGCATTGACGGCATGTAGAAGTTTTGAAACAATTCTTTGATCGATCACTTACTGTGTTGTCATGACTGTGGTATAATATCTTTCATGTTTCTCACTGTGTCATGAATGTGGTACAATATTTCCCATGTCTCTTACTGCAATATCTCTCATATCTCTTACTCTGTTGTCATGACTGGTTCAATATCTTTAATGTCTCCCGCTGACTGGTGACATGCTTAAGGTGTAATATCTCTAAAGTCTCTCACAGACATTGTCTCTCTTAACCCTCTCATTCATTTTAGTGATGCCTGTAGTGGAGTATCTCTTATATATCTTACTGATTTCGTTTTGATGCTAGTTATAAAATATCTCACATACGTCTCACAGATATTGATGAGTGCTTGTCGTGGAAAATTTCTCGTGACTTTTTGTGTTTTTATTTTGATGCTGGTAGTGGAATGTCTCCCAAGTCTCACTGACCATGATGTGATACTTGTGCTGGAAATATTTCTCATGTCTCTCACTGACAATATTGCGCTTCCAGAATTCTCAAAGTTAACATGAGTTAATTCTTGAGTAGAAATACGAGATGACTTTATTTTAGATTTTCTCATTAAGCAATAATGCAGTCAACGTACTAGTGTTTCTATCATTACCCATGAAAGAAACACTACTAAGTTAGCAAAGTTTGTCATCAATAACATCAATCAGCAATCAGTTAGCCACCAGTAGATCACTTAGTTACATGGACCATCAACCAATCACCAGTAGACAGCTTCACATTAACATGCCCTCTTCTACACAGTAAGCGGTATCATCGTCACTTAAGACAGTGACTGGAATCACTACAAACACCAACATCAAATACCACTTTCTTGCACAGTTACAGATGTCACTACCACCACCTCAACTACTACAATCTACAAAGTGATCAGTGTAACTACCATTATCTACACAGTAACCACTGTCACCACTACCACCATCAGCAGCCACCATCATCTACACAGTAACCACTGTCACCACTACCACCATCAGCAGCCACCATCATCTACACAGTAACCACTGTCACCACTACTACCACCATCAGCAGCCACCATCATCTACACAGTAACCACTGTCACCACTACCACCATCATCTACACAGTAACCACTGTCACCACTACCACCATCAGCAGCCACCATCATCTACACAGTAACCACTACCACCATCAGCAGCCACCATCATCTACACAGTAACCACTACCACCATCAGCAGCCACCATCATCTACACGGTAACCACTGTCACCACTACCACCATCAGCAGCCACCATCATCTACACAGTAACCACTGTCACCACTACCACCATCATCTACACAGTAACCACTGTCACCACTACCACCATCAGCAGCCACCATCATCTACACAGTAACCACTGTCACCACTACCACCACCATCAGCAGCCACCATCATCTACACAGTAACCATTGTCACCACTACCAGCATCAGCAGCCACCATCATCTACACAGTAACCACTGTCACCACTACCACCATCATCAACACAGTAACCACTGTCACCACTACCACCATCAGCAGCCACCATCATCTACACAGTAACCACTGTCACCACTACCACCACCATCAGCAGCCACCATCATCTACACAGTAACCACTGTCGCTACTACCACCATTAGCAGCCACCATCATCTACACAGAAACCACTGTCACCACTACCACCATCATCTACACAGTAACCACTATCACCACTACCACCATCAGCAGCCACCATCATCTACACAGTAACCACTGTCACCACTACTACCACCATCAGTAGCCACCATCATCTACACAGAAACCACTGTCACCACTACCACCATCATCTACACAGTAACCACTATCACCACTACCACCATCAGCAGCCACCATCATCTACACAGTAACCACTGTCACCACTACCACCATCAGCAGCCACCATCATCTACACGGTAACCACTGTCACCACTACCACCATCAGCAGCCACCATCATCTACACAGTAACCACTGTCACCACTACCACCATCAGCAGCCACCATCATCTACACAGTAACCACTGTCACCACTACTACCACCATCAGCAGCCACCATCATCTACACAGTAACCACTGTCACCACTACCACCATCTACACAGTAACCACTGTCACCACTACCACCATCAGCAGCCACCATCATCTACACAGTAACCACTGTCACCACTACCACCATCAGCAGCCACCATCATTTACACAGTAACCACTGTCACCACTACCACCATCAGCAGCCACCATCATCTACACAGTAACCACTGTCACCACTACTACCACCATCAGCAGCCACCATCATCTACACAGTAACCACTGTCACCACTACCACCATCTACACAGTAACCACTGTCACCACTACTACCACCATCAGCAGCCACCATCATCTACACAGTAACCACTGTCACCACTACCACCATCAGCAGCCACCATCATCTACACAGTAACCACTGTCACCACTACCACCATCAGCAGCCACCATCATCTACACAGTAACCACTGTCACCACTACCACCATCAGCAGCCATCATCAACACAGTGAACAACCTCTCCAACATATTAACTGGGTTTTTCCACATTATAATTTAGTTTCACTTCACAATATTTTTTAACACTATAATATAGGTGTTTTATTTCACTAAAATATTTGCTTGGTTTCACCTTAGTTTATAGTTATTAATTTTGTCTAATATTATATTTTATGGGAGAACAAAGATGTTTTAAGAGAAATAAAAGTTTTTTGTTCATTTTTTTTACTCTCGAGTGAATACTACACTGTTTTTTGGATGGCCTCTTCTTGCACTCTTCTTAGGCTAAATTAAATTGTGCTTGTTTTAATAAGGTTAGATAAGTTTTCTAAGGTTCTTTTAGTACAAAATTATTAATTTTTACATTAACATAAAAAAATATTTTTTTAAACGCATAAAAGAATATTTTAGAAACGACTATTTTACACGAGTTCTTGCTAATTGCCTATTCGGCACAGCATGCACACACTATATATATATACATACATATATATGTATATATATATATATATATATATATATATATATATATATATATATATATATATATATATATATATATACATATATATATATATATATATATATATATATATATATATGTGTGTGTGTGTGTGTGTGTGTGTGTGTGTGTGTGCATTCATTAGGGAAAAAAATAAATGCAGAATAAATTGGGACAAAATTCTTTTTGCTGAGAAATTACAGAACAAATGTGTGTGGTCAATTGTTCTCAGCATATTGTTGTAGCTCTATTAATATTCTATATCAGGGTGGTCTAACTTCGGACCCGTCGGCCACAAGCGGCCTGCGAGTTGATATTTTGTGGTCTGTGAGCCACAAAGTAGTTAAAATATTTGCAAAAAGATATCCTTTCATTTCCTCAAAATGAACAGCTGAACAATACACAGATGTACCAAACTAATCAGCAATGTATTTTGTTTACACACTAGCATTGCTAACAATCATGACAGCCCACTTGAATGTGCTGAAGCTGAGCTAACAAGGCAAACAACAAAATGTTTCTCAACTAGCTGAACAAACTCAAGCTTCTTTAAGAAGCTGCAACTGTTCATTGTGTGTTGAAGAAATAATAATCTTGCACACTTCTTGTCGTGAACTCATGGCAGATATCGAGTCAGACTTTTCATGTTTTGTCAGAAATTTTTTTTTTTTCTTTCTAGTGAGTTTTAGAAACTGAAACCCAATCACCAGTTATTTAACAACGCCATGGAAGTCAATGTGGAAACAGTTACTAGAACTTCAGCTTGAACTGTGTGAACTACAGTGTAATCCATTGTTGCTTGCAAAGAAAAATGAAAATCAGGAGAGTTTCTGGAAGTTGATCTGCAAGGATAGTTTCCCCATGCTGAGATAGTTTGCACCAAAGCTGCACTCAATGTTCAGTAGTATATATATATATATATATATATATATATATATATATATATATATATATATATATATATATATATATATATATATATATATATATATATATATATATATATATATATAACTGTCTTGGGGACCCTCATCCTCAGAGAAAAGAATAAACTTGCTTTAGGGAAAACTCAAGGTTCTCCCTGAAGCTGTTTGAAAATTTTCTCCTACCACCCCCTATATTTAATATATATTTTATTTAAAGACAAAATACATTGACAAAACATTCACAAAAATACAATAGAAAGTAAAACATAGATAACAACACAGATCTACATCTTGAATACTTTGTCCATCTCCCCGGCGGTGAAGCTGGACGATGAATGCTGCAGGCGTTTCCTCTCTGAATCGCGACAGTGAGTCTGAAAGAGGAACGTGGTCGCCCTGTGGTCCTTGGTTTCTATGATGAGCTTTTCAACCAGCTCTTTGAGAAACTTTAGAGCACACTTTCCCCATGCTCCAAAGGTCTCCGACCCTATTGGGATGAAGTTTTAGCAAGGGGGAAGGTCTTCATATTTGCGGATCTTCTGGGTCTCCCTGTGGCTGGCAGCTCCACCCCCTTCCACTACGAAGTATGGCAAGTAGGTGTCTGCCAATGTAGCGGCACAGGTGTAGTCCCAGGCAATCTGCTTTCCATTATTCCATGGTAGCATAGTGGCTCCATCAGGACGCTTTTGACTTCTGTCAGACCTCTGCACTTGGGGTTCCCGTTGAGCTGGGCAACGGGCTGTGGCGAGGCTTCTCTTTATGATGTCATCGACCTCCTCATGTCTGACATACTTCCCTTCTGCTGTGTGACACACGAAACCATGAAGTCTGAATTGATCAGCTATCACCTGCCGCAAATACACCTATGTTCGGCGAGGATGGGGGCGGCTAGGCGAAGAGCAACACCAATCCGAATGGCCTGTGGGTCGAGACGGGTGCCCAGGGAGGAATTGGGAACAGCTAGACGGAAATCTCTTGAGTTTGGTGCCTTCACCGCCAGGAGACGAGCTTTGTCCTCTCCTGAAGCGTTGGTGAGTATTGTGTTGGCGATTGTTTCCATGATCGGTTTGTCCCAGTGGGACTCTTTGTGCTCTTTGGGAGGAGCTGGTCTACTGGAGGAGTCTGCAAGGGTGTCCTGCCGCATCGCTGCTTCAGCTTCAGCAGATAATATACGTGAATGTACGTTTTCTACCATGAAGCAAGTAAAATCTAAAACCAGAAAACCAGATGCAAATGAAACACTGGAGGAGTATCTTTAACTTGCCACTACCAATATCAGAATCGATATGGAGACTCTGGTAAAAAAAAAAAAATAGGTCTCAACCCCGGACATCTCATTAGTAGTAGTATATCTGTATGAATTCAGCTGTAGGCCCTGTCTAGAAGGCTCATGGCTCATGAAAACTTGGTTGATATGCCTTCTCTTCTTAAGACTTTTAATATCAAAGTTGTATTTAAAAATCTTGATACAGTAAAAAAACTTTTGATAAAGAATTCCCCCCAAAATGCTGACGGATGTGTCTATAAGATTCCTTGTAAAATTTGCGATAAAGTTTATGTTCAAACTGGTAAAAGTCTCGAACTAAGATTAAAACAACATAAATATAGCATTAGAACTGGACAAGATTCCAATGCTCTGTTTATTCATGTGAGAGATTTTAACCATCCAATTGACTTTCAAAAAGTTGAGTAAGTTGTATCAAGCAAGTCCATGATCGACAGGAATATAATTGAATCTTGTTTCATAAAAAGCATTTTTGACAATAATATAAATATTTCCTTTGGTTTATATAAATTAGATCCATTTATAATTAATAAATCTTAATTCTTGGGTAGAATAGTTTGTTCGTGGGTTGTGTGAAGGACCTGTCTAGTTGGGCCAGCGGGCCTGCTGGAGTGTTCTCTTTCTTATGAGTCGCGTGTCAGGTGTTGCTTTGTTGTGGGATGTAATGGTGAGGTGTGGTCTAGACCCTTTATATGCCTCCCTTTGATGCATCACTTTTATTGTTCCTTGATAATGTGAGTAGTCACGAAAGCGCTTGGAATTTCATTATTCGTTCACAGTGGTTGTTTTGGATATTCTGAAATCACATGTTTACTGTGATCTTTATATTATATATATATATATATATATATATATATATATATATATATATATATATATATATATATATATATATATATATATATATATATATATATATATATATATATATATATATATATATAATATATATATATATATATATATATATATATATATATATATATATATATATATATATATATATATATATATATATATATATAATGTGTGTGGCCCTCGACATATAAGTTAAGTGTTGAAGTGGCCCACTGTGTCGAAGAAGTGGGACCACCCTGTTCCATATAATTTAATAAATAAAACTCATGGTTAGATTACTTTGCCTTTCAGTCAAATATATATGACTTATTGTCTTCCCTGTACTTATAGGGACACCTCTCTGCTTCACTCTTGTTATTCATGGTGGGTAGGTATAATGTCTGTCAGGAAATAGGACAAGTGTTTGCTGATGCATATCTTAGTCATAAGATGACCGACAGCTAGAGCTTTTGGTCATCAGACCGAGGACTTCCGCTGGCTTACCGGTCCATCTCTTTAAAAGTCATAGATATGATTATAACTAGTAGGTACTCTTGTTATTCATGAAGGGTCGTGATCTTTGAATTCATTGTAAATGGTTTTCAAGTAAGATCAAAATACTTTTATTCAATCTAAATTTATGTACAAATTTATGTAAAGATCAAAAAGAATATTTAGTGTGTATTCTTACACTTTTGTATAAGTGATAAAATTCTGTTATGTTTGAAGTATTGATTAATTGGTTTAAGTTCAATAAACATTATCACTCAATGTATTTAATAACTTATCCTCACGAATATGATGAATAACATTGTACTCATCAGAGTGAGTCTTCATTATATTATTTTATAATAATATTTTATTAATGGATTTTGAAAAGATAATCACATAATATTTTCATCACTGGCTGTCATATAATTAATCATGATTCTCATACAACTTATACCTAGATTAACATGCAACTCATACCAAGATTATTTGAAGATTTCACTACACCTCATATTAAGATTTTTTTTTACCTCGTATTAAGATTCTACTTCGACTCATTAAAAGATTCTACAACATCTCATAAAAAGGTTTTCTACAACACATCATATAAAGTTTTCTGCTACACCTCACTTCAAGATTATTTACATTCAAAGCTGCCATCATGATGACGGCTTTGATGGGGACATGAGCTAGAGTTCGTCACGGCCATGCTGGCGGGAGATTCATCTGTAAAATCTTGCATTTGTAGTCAGAGTGGTGGCCTGTGCTAACCTCTCTATGGTGTATAAATATACCTAGTTGAATGAACCTTATTGTAGCCAGCTGGCCCAGTGACTTACGGGCTGGCCTGCAGTTTTACGACTCACTCGCCACGAGTTCAATCCCCGCCCGTGGTATGGTTTGGACTTGTTGTAACAAGACACTGTCGCCAGTACAAAGATTAGGTGAGAGTACCTAGAGTTGTGGTAATTGAAAATGATCTATTATGCTTATTGGTTAGTTATTTCCCACTACTATTTGCTCTTGTGTCAGACTGGAAGCTTGGTGGGCTGAAAAAAAATTGGAGGCTGAAGCAATGAAGATCATCTTAGAACATAAGAAAGATGGAATACTGCAGCAGGCCTACTGGCCCTTGAGAGACAGGCCCAAGTCTTCTACCGGCTTAAGCCAATGCCCTAACCAGTCACGTTAGTTCATATTCACTTAAGGAAGGAGCACAGCATCTGACCTAATAGCACCAGCTAGTCTTCGTACTGCCAAAATTTTGAACATGCGGAAAAGATTGATATTCCATCAAAGATCGTGTCACTGAAAGAAATGTCCTCATTGGGGTCAATATTCTCAGGCAAGTCCATCCAAACCCTGGCACGGAAGCCCTCCAAACTTTCCTCAGCACTGGTGAATACTCCTCCAGATGGATCATAAAAACTGGAACTGACCTCATCATGAATCAGATACATGATCAATGTCAGGTAAGGCAACAGCGGCACTTCCCTGCTCCATGGGATATTACACCATTTCTAACCAACCATTATCCCTCCTTTTTCCCAAAAAAACTTCTTAAACCACAATGAAAGCTTCGCCTTGAAGTCAAGCATGACGCCTTAAGCTGTATTGATGACTTAGTCACACAGCACACTCACAAATTATTTGTTGATGGTTCTGTTCAATCCACTGGTGCAGCTGGTAGTGCTACTGTCGTCATACACTGGTGCAGCTGGTAGTGCTACTGTTGTCATACACTGGCGCAGCTGGTAGTGCTACTGTTGTCATACACTGGTGCAGCTGGTAGTGCTACTGTTGTCATACACTTGTGCAGCTGGTAGTGCTGCTGTTGTCATACAAAGTGATGACTCAAAGAAACTGGAGCACACATCAATAACTGGAACACACATCAATAACTTGGCTTCTACCCTTCAAACTGAACTCAATTGCGTCCATACATCTAAGGTTGACAATTTAATAGTAACTGATTCTCTATCACCCATAAGTGCTCTCAGCTCCTGAAGTATATATTGTGGCATGCTTGTGTTAGGAGCCAGAAACAGGTATGGTAGGATTGTGGTCAGTGTAGTCTGAGTGCAGCTTCTGTGGATTTTGTCTCACAATGTTCTTCAGATCCATGATAGAACTGATAAATTGGTTAAGATATATATCTTCAAAGAGGGAGTAGATTACAATCTTGGGATGTCAGTTAGCAGTTCGAGAACGATATGAAAAAAACTTCAAATGAATTTCATTGACTTTAGACTGAGGGAGACTGACACCAGTCAGTCCATCTATCATCATTCTGTCATGCAGGAGGAGCGACATGTCTATGGTCCATCCAACGAAATAAGCGGATTCTTGTATGTCACTACCGCCCGGCTCCGGCTGGGTTACCAGTAACTTAGGGAGGCTAAGATCATTACTACACGTCAGTGGGGATACCAATGTTTTAGATCATTACTACACGGAGACACATCGATGTATATAACCTGGAATACATTGTATTCATTTACTCATACTGTTATTGGGGCCAACACCTTCCACTTCCCCCCCTCCCACGTGCGCTGTATAATCCTATGGATTTAGCACTCACCCATGATTATAATAATAATAATAATAATATAATTACAATTTTCAGCTACGTCTCAAGAATTTCCCATCAACATTGATATCATGAAATTTCTCCAAGGACGAGCCAAAAGCCTAGCAGATCACTGTTAAAATTCAGGCAGCTCTCGACCCGTAGGAGTCACATGGCACCTTCCCCTGTACCAAAATGGACCCCCCTTTACTGGATCAAGAGCCCTTCACCGTAGCTAAGGCAAGACCTTGAAGGGGGTTGGCCATATATTTTTGTTAAAATATTAAAAAAAATATTAAAAAAATAATTATTGATCAAATTAATAGTTACCATAGAAACTACACTTGACATCGGTGTTCTGGGGCCAAGTAGTAAACATCAGTGCTCTGGAGGCCATGCAGTCGACGCCTGCTCTGGGGGCCATGCAGTCGACATCAGCTCTGGGGCCAAGCAGTCGACATCAGCTCTAGGGCCAAGCAGTCGACACCTGCTCTGGGGCCATGCAGTCGACATCAGATCTGGGGGCCATGCAGTCGACATCATCTCTGGAGCCATACAGCCGACACCAGCTCTGGGGCCATGCAGTCGATACCAGCTCTGGGGACCATGCAGTCGACATCAGCTCTGGGGCCATGCAGTCAACACCAGCTCTGGTGCCATGCATTCGACACCAGCTCAAGGGCCAAGCAGTCGACACCAGCTCTGGGGCCAAGCAGTCGACATATAGCTCTGGGGCCATGCAGTAAACACTAGCTCTGGGGCCATACATTCGACACCAGCTCTGGGGCCAAGCAGTAGACACCAGTTCTGGGGCCATACAGTCGGCATATAGCTCTGGGGCTATGCAGTCGACACCAGCTCTGGGGCCATGCAGTTGACACCAGTTCTGGGGCTAAGCAGTCGACACCAGCTCTGGGGCTAAGCAGTCGACACCAGCTCTGGGGCTAAACAGTCGACTCCAGCTCTGGGGCTAAGCAGTCGACACCAGCTCTGGGGCCATGAATTCGACACCAGTTCTGGGGGCCAGCATCTCTGGAAATGAAAAATACTTCATCATACCTTACTTAAATCCTGAAAAATCAATTCAAATCAAACTTCCCACACGCATTCCTCATGTCAACAGCAGCTGAGACAAGCACACAGTGCATACACAATATTGTGAATGTGAATCAACAGTTATTTTAGACAATTTTGAAAAAAAAATACTCGCCAGTATGCTGAGGTCAGTGGTCACGTGTGGTCATACCTGTCCTGAGCTGTCTGGGTATTAGCGTGAGGAGTTACCAAGCACCATGGCTTGTTGTAGTGTTTTAGAATCTCAGGTTCAAGTGTTGAAGAAGGAGGTTCTACTTCTTCAAGAGGAAAATAGGAGGCTGAAGCTTCGCATAGATGTGTTTGGGAGTGAGTGTGAGATAGTTGGTGCTGGTAAGGAGGAAATGCTTACCACCAGTGATAGTGGCAGCCGCTTTAAGTGGCAAGTGGTTCACAGTTCAGGAAGAAGGAAGATAAGGAGGGTTAATAGAGAAGATGTGAAGGTAGGAAATCGATTCTCTGTTCTCCAAGACGAGTGTACTTCAGTGGTTAGTGAGGTTAAAGGTACCTCTGACTCCCCTGCTAATCAAGGTAAGAATATTCTGATTGTAGGAGACTCTCAGGTACGATATATGGACTGTGCGCTTTTGTAACAGAGATAGAAAAGTCAGACAGAGTGTGCCTCCCAGGAGCTGGTGTTGGTGACAGTCAGCAGGTTGGATAATATTATGTCAGGTAATGGGAACAAGCCCATTATCTGTCTTAGTGCTGGTGGAAATGACATTGGGAAGGGCAGGAGACAGGAGCTACTGGATAAGTACAGGTCAGCTATAGAAGTAGTCAGGTCTAAGGGATCGATCCCTATGATATGTAGCATCTTGCCTAGAAGGGAGTGGGCAATGAATGGATGTCTAGGGCAATTGGTATAAATTGCTGGCTAGACAGGTACTGCAAGGAACTTGCAATCCCATTCATTGATAACTGGGACAAATTCTATGGCAAACATGATATGTATGCAAGGGATGGGGTTCATCTCTCTGGGGATGGAGTGGTTGCATTAGCCAATTTGATTGTGAGGGTAATTGATGACTTGTCTAGGACCTTAAACTGATAGATTATAGAGGTATGGGTGTTTGTGGAAAACAATCAGCCAGCAGTATTATTGCTGGAAACAGCAGATATTACCAGGATACCTCAGGAATATGTTTGAAAGACAATATTCAAAATAAAGTTCCTAATAAAGGCAAGGCAACTGATCAACACCCTTTTTGATTGTAATAATAATAACTGATCAACAAATAAAGAGTAGAGGGCAACGAGTGACTAGCTCCCTTAAGGTTTACTATACAAATAGTAGGAGTCTAAGAAACAATATAGATGAACTGAGATTACTTGTAAGTGAAGGTAATATAGATATTAATGCTATAACTGAGACCTAAATGCAGCATAAAGGGTTATAAACTATTCCACACTGATAGTCAACAGGAAGAGTGGTGGAGTGGCGATGTATGTCCGAACCCGGGACTGGTTTCAAACAGTTTCGTTGGACAATAAAGCAGACTGTAAACGGATGGGTTTGTAGGCGCCCTTATAAACACAAACATTAAAAATCAGGAACGTGACGGTAAGCTGTCCAATATACAAAAAGAGTTAGAAACAGAAATACAAATAGCTAGAGCTTCATTTAAGGTTATTAATATAATATTCAAGAGGTTGCTAGTAGAATTGCAGTAAATCAACCATTCAAATCATTATGAAGCTCTGTGTAGTCTGTGGTCAGTCAAACAAACGGGCTTCCACATGGATAAATTGTCATTTTTGTGGAAATTGGTGTCATGCTCCTTGTGCAGATATCCCAGAACTAGCTACAAGCAGTATTAAAACAGAGAAGTGTTTTTGGGTATGCCCAAATGAGGAAAATCTGTGGACTAAAATCACAAGGGTATTAAAAGAGGATAACATCAAAGCTGCTTTCATAGAAAACCTGGAAGCTTTCTACAACAGATGGGAACATAAAAAGTCTGGGCTGAATGGTACTGCCCTTGATACTGGCCATGTAGTCACAAACTGTAAGGCTGGAGGTGATGTCCTGGTAGTCAGTAAATGTGGGGCTGATAGTGCTGTCCTGGGAGACAGTAATGGTGAAGCTGGAGATGCTGTCCTGGGAGACAGTAATGGTGAAGCTGGAGGTGCTGTCCTGGGAGACAGTAATGGTGAAGTTGGAGGTGCTGTCCTGGGAGACAGTAATGGTGAAGCTGGAGGTGCTGTCCTGGGAGACAGAAATGGTGAAGCTGGAGATACTGTCCTGGGAGACAGTAATGGTGAAGCTGGAGATTTTGTCCAGGTAGTCGGGAATTATACGCAGGAAGGAATACATATAAATGACCTCATAGAGGACAGGAGCCATAGTAGGGAAACAAGTGTAGTCAAAGATAAGATAAAACCAATATTGCAAACTAGAAATACCGCAGGAAATAGCAAACAAGAGGACTCCAATAGCAATAGTGAGGATAAATTACCAAAAACAACTGGTGGGAGCTCCATTGTTGGTGCTAGGGAGGATAGGAGTAAGACAGGGAAACATGCACCAACAGGGAATACAGTCACAGAAACCCAAGGCAAACGGAAACCAAGCCTGTACACATACTATGCACTTGGTATCTGCTGGCATGGGAAATCTGGAAAAACAGATGGGACATGCAACTATGACCACCCTAGAAAATGTCATGCCCATATGACAACAGGAAAATGCAAACTCCCTTCCTGTAAGCTTTTTCACCCTGAAATGTGTACCTCTTCAGTACAGGAAAGACTGTGCTATAACTTAAATTGCCAGGCATACCATCTAAAGGGGACGAAAAGATACAAAACATCCAGGCCATGGGAAAACCTGGGTAGCCACAGCCACTCAAGAGGGAGAGGTTTTTTAGTGCCAGGAAGGAAAAAAAACTGGCAGGAAATGGCAGAAATCGTACACCAAATCCAGTCATTCCTGGAGTGGAACCACAGTCGATGGCCTCCACTCCAAACCAACAGATACAGATACTAATGCCGGAAAAAAAATCCCCCCCCAGTACCAACAATACCACCAGTCCGATAACATTCTTCTTTGCAAATATACAGGGTCTAAAGCCAGCAACAAACAACAAAATACCTTTCATCCGTGGACTGCTTGCAGAGGCAAAGGCAATGTTCGCGGCTTTCACTGAGACCCACATAAAGGATCACTTGGACAACGAAATATGGATCCCAGGTTACAACCTATACAGATGTGACAGAGTGAACAGGCAAAAGGGGGGGGTTGGCCTGTACATTGCAGAGTCACTTGTTTGCACAGAACTGCTTAATGCCTCAAATGACGTAGTGGAAGTTTTAGCAGTAAAGGTCGAGAACCAAAACCTAGTCATTGTGGTAGTCTACAAGCCTCCGGATGCAACATCCCAGCAATTCCAGGAACAGCTGTTAAAAATTGACCACTGTCTGGAAAATCTTCCAGCTCCTGCACCCAACATCTTGCTCCTGGGGGATTTCAACTTAAGGCACCTAAAATGGAGGAATATAGCAAATAATATTGTTGCAGTAATAACACCAGGAGGCAGCTCTGATGAAAACTCACACTCACACGAGCTTTTAAATCTCTGCACAAAATTCAATTTAAACCAGCAAATAATAGAGCCTACTAGACTGGAGAATACACTAGACCTCATCTTCACTAACAATGATGATCTGATAAGAAATGTCACCATATCAAAAACAATATACTCAGATCACAACATAATTGAGGTTCAGACATGTATGCGTGGAGCCCCAGACCGACAAAATGAGACTAGTCACGAGGGAGCATTCACCAAATTCAACTTCAATAACAAAAACATAAAGTGGGACCAAGTCCTAACCGATATAAGCTGGGAAGATATACTAAGCAACACAGACCCAAACTTATGCCTAGAACAGATTAACTCGGTGGCACTCGATGTATGCACAAGGCTTATTCCTCTAAGAAAAAGGAGGAGTAGATGTAAAATAGAAAGAGACAGGCGCTCCCTTTACAGGCGACGGAAAAGAATAACAGAGCGGCTAAAAGAGGTCAATATATCTGAAATGCGCAGGGAGACACTGGTCAGAGAAATAGCAAGCATCGAACTTAAGCTAAAAGAATCCTTTAGGAGTCAGGAATCGCGGGAAGAACTAAAAGCCATAAATGAAATCGAAAGAAACCCAAAGTATTTCTTCTCCTATGCCAAATCAAAATCGAGAACAACGTCCAGTATTGGGCCCCTACTTAAACAAGATGGGTCCTACACAGATGACAGCAAGGAAATGAGTGAGCTACTCAAGTCCCAATATGACTCAGTTTTTAGCAAGCCGCTAACCAGACTGAGAGTCGAAGATCAAAATGAATTTTTTATGAGAGAGCCACAAAATTTGATTAACACAAGCCTATCCGATGTTATCCTGACGCCAAATGACTTCGAACAGGCGATAAATGACATGCCCATGCACTCTGCCCCAGGGCCAGACTCATGGAACTCTGTGTTCATCAAGAACTGCAAGAAGCCCCTATCACGAGCCTTTTCCATCCTATGGAGAGGGAGCATGGACACGGGGGTCGTCCCTCAGTTACTAAAAACAACAGACATAGCCCCACTCCACAAAGGGGGCAGTAAAGCAACAGCAAAGAACTACAGACCAATAGCACTAACATCCCATATCATAAAAATCTTTGAAAGGGTCCTAAGAAGCAAGATCACCACCCATCTAGAAACCCATCAGTTACACAACCCAGGGCAACATGGGTTTAGAACAGGTCGCTCCTGTCTGTCTCAACTACTGGATCACTACGACAAGGTCCTAAATGCACTAGAAGACAAAAAGAATGCAGATGTAATATATACAGACTTTGCAAAAGCCATCGACAAGTGTGACCATGGCGTAATAGCGCACAAAATGCGCGCTAAAGGAATAACAGGAAAAGTCGGTCGATGGATCTATAATTTCCTCACTAACAGAACACAGAGAGTAGTCGTCAACAGAGTAAAGTCCGAGGCAGCTACGGTGAAAAGCTCTGTTCCACAAGGGAAATATAAACACATATGCAGTATAATGTGATCCTTTATTGACAACGTTTCACCCACACAGTGGGCTTTCTCAAGTCACACACGGATCTACCTGGGGTTGGAAGGTACAAGAGTATTTATAGTCAGAATGTTGAGGTCAGGTGAAGAATGCTGCATCTGATGATCCACCGGGTGGGGTTATAGAGTCTTGGGTAGCTTGGCAGGGGTATTGGACAAGTTGTAGACCTTCTGCAGTGTTCTATGTTCTTATGTGGGATAGCGATGAAGAAGTTTCTTGGCGAGTGGTTCAGCTATGCTATAGAAGCCATTGTTCTGGTTGAAATTGTTGGTTGTAGAGATAAGCGATGATTCCAGGATTCTTCTGTATTGAGTGTTGTCTTCTGTGGCTATAAGTCTTGAGTTTCTGTAGTTAATTAAATGGTTGTGTGAATTGCGATGCTGTACACAGGCATTCCTTGTATCGTCAGTCCTGCTTGCATATTGGTGTTCTGAAATGCGTGTTTGGAGGTCTCTTGATGTTTCGCCCACATATAATTTGTTGCAGTCATTACAAGGAATTATGTATACCCCTGCAGAGGATGGAGGCTTGTCCTGTCTACTACTGGTGATGTCCTTGATGGTCGTGGTTGTGGAGGTAGATACTTGGAATGATGTTTTGGCAAAGATGTTGGAAACATGTTTGGCAATGGAGTTGTTGGGGAGGACTATGTATCTCTTCTCGGCAGTGTCTTCTCTGGGTGTGTTGAAGATGTTTAATGCCCGCCGTCTGCAGTCTCTGATGAAGTGACTAGGATATTGGAGTTTGGAAAATACTTGTTCAATTATAGTGCATTCTTCCTCAAGGAACTCATTGCTGCAGATTCTGAGTGCACGTAGGAAGAAGCCTATAATCACACCACGTTTGGTTTTGGAATCATCGCTTATCTCTACAACCAACAATTTCAACCAGAACAATGGCTTCTATAGCATAGCTGAACCACTCGCCAAGAAACTTCTTCATCGCTATCCCACATAAGAACATAGAACACTGCAGAAGGTCTACAACTTGTCCAATACCCCTGCCAAGCTACCCAAGACTCTATAACCCCACCCGGTGGATCATCAGATGCAGCATTCTTCACCTGACCTCAACATTCTGACTATAAATACTCTTGTACCTTCCAACCCCAGGTAGATCCGTGTGTGACTTGAGAAAGCCCACTGTGTGGGTGAAACGTTGTCAATAAAGGATCACATTATATTGCATTTGTGTTTATATTTCCATTGTGTCGGTATTTTATACCATTTATTACCATCTGTTCCACAAGGCACAGTACTAGCTCCCATCTTGTTCCTCATCCTCATATCCGACATAGACAAGGATGTCAGCCACAGCACCGTGTCTTCCTTTGCAGATGACACCCGAATCTGCATGACAGTGTCTTCCATTGCAGACACTGCAAGGCTCCAGGCGGACATCAACCAAATCTTTCAGTGGGCTGCAGAAAACAATATGAAGTTCAACGATGAGAAATTTCAATTACTCAGATATGGTAAACATGAGGAAATTAAATCTTCATCAGAGTACAAAACAAATTCTGGCCACAAAATAGAGCGAAACACCAACGTCAAAGACCTGGGAGTGATTATGTCGGAGGATCTCACCTTCAAGGACCATAACATTGTATCAATCGCATCTGCTAGAAAAATGACAGGATGGATAATGAGAACCTTCAAAACTAGGGAGGCCAAGCCCATGATGACACTCTTCAGGTCACTTGTTCTATCTAGGCTGGAATATTGCTGCACTCTAACAGCACCTTTCAAGGCAGGTGAAATTGCCGACCTAGAAAATGTACAGAGAACTTTCACGGCGCGCATAACGGAGATAAAACACCTCAATTACTGGGAGCGCTTGAGGTTTCTAAACCTGTATTCCCTGGAACGCAGGAGGGAGAGATACATGATTATATACACCTGGAAAATCCTAGAGGGACTAGTACCGAACTTGCACACGAAAATCACTCACTACGAAAGCAAAAGACTTGGCAGACGATGCACCATCCCCCCAATGAAAAGCAGGGGTGTCACTAGCACGTTAAGAGACCATACAATAAGTGTCAGGGGCCCAAGACTGTTCAACTGCCTCCCAGCACACATAAGGGGGATTACCAACAGACCCCTGGCAGTCTTCAAGCTGGCACTGGACAAGCACCTAAAGTCAGTTCCTGATCAGCCGGGCTGTGGCTCGTACGTTGGTTTGCGTGCAGCCAGCAGCAACAGCCTGGTTGATCAGGCGCTGATCCACCAGGAGGCCTGGTCACAGACCGGGCCGCGGGGGCGTTGACCCCCGAAACTCTCTCCAGGTAAACTCCAGATAATTTAAATTGTTGTGTTAGACATGATATAAGAATAGAAACATCGGACACAGAATCTGTTTGGCTAAAGTTTCTCGAGGGGTATGAAAAATTAATTTTGGGTGGTATATAGGCCCCCAAACCTTGATTGGGAGTGCAGTAAGCTGTTATGGGACGAAATTCATAAGGCATCTAGATATGAAAATGTTGTGTTAATGGGGGATTTTAACTTTAGACAAATTGATTGGGACAGTTTGACAGGAAATCTTGAGTCTAGTGACTTTCTTGATACAGTACAGAATTGCTTTTTAAGACAGTTAGTGATAGAACCAACTAGAGGAAACAATCTGTTTGACTTGGCTCTTGCCAACAAAGATTCACTAATTAATGATCTTGAGGTTAATGATGAGCTTGGGGAAAGTGATCACAACTCACTTAGTTTCAATATTTTATGGGATTACCCAGTAAACTGCAATAAAGTCTCTGTCCCAGACTTTTGATTGGCTGATTTCATGGGACTGAAAAATTACCTGGGTGGGATAAATTGGGATATCCTGACTATGGGTCAGGTAGCTGGTGTTGGCTCCCAATATGACGTTTTTCAGAGCATAGTTCTAGCTACCCAGACAACTTTTGTTCCGAGTAGGGAAATTAGATCTAACAAAAATTATCCCAAATAAATGGTCAAAAGAGAGGCATTTTTAGGCGTATCAAAAGAGAGGATGGGCAGTTAAGAAATCAATATATTCAATTAAAGAGAGAAATAAAAAAAAGAATAAGAAAAGCAAAAAGAGATTATGAGGCTAAGGTTGCAAGGGTATACAGAAGTAAGATTAGAGACAAGATTGACCCACTTAAGAGTAACTCTGGTCAGATCCCTGACAGTGATAGGGATATGTGTGAAATTTTCAATTCTTACTTCCTCTCAGTTTTTACTCAGGAAGATACTAGCGATATCCCAGAAATAATAAATTATGTAGAACAGGACGATAATAAACTATGCTCGATTGCAATAACTAGTGACATGGTCCTCAGACAAATAGAGAAATTAAAACCTAACAGATCTCCAGGCCCTGATGAATTGTTTGCAAGGGTTTTAAAGGAATGTAAAGAGGAACTCTGCAACCCTTTGGCTAATTTTTTTCAACATATCAGGCACTATGCCAGTTTGTAGTGATAAGTGGAAAATGGCAAATCTAATACCTATTTACAAGGCAGGTGACAGGTTCTTAGCTTCAAACTATAGACCAATAAGCCTTACCTCCATAGTGGGAAAATTTATGGAATCAATAATTACCGAGGCAATTCGTAGCCATCTTGATAGGCATAAATTGATAAATAAATCTCAACACGGTTTTACTAAGGGGCGTTCCTGTCTTACGAATTTACTAACTTTATTCGCTAAGGTGTTTGAGGAGGTAGATCATGGTAATGAATATGATATTGTGAATATGGACTTTAATAAGGCTTTCTATAGAGTTCCACATCAGAGGCTTTTGAGGAAACTTAAGGCACACGGAATAGGAGGAGAAATTTTTTCCTGGGTAGAAGCGTTGTTGACAAATAGGGGTCAGTGTTGGGCCCCTTGTTGTTCACAATTTACATAAACGATATTGATGTGGGAATAAATAACGACATAAGCAAATTTGCTGATGACACCAAAATAGACCGTCGAATTCATTTTATTGAGGACATTAGTGCACTCCAGGATGATTTAATAGACTGATGCAGTGGTCGGAGAAGTGGCAGATGCAGTTTAATATAGACAAATGCAAAGTGCTAAATGTTGGACGGGACAATAACCATGTCACTTATAAACTGAATAGTGTAGATTTTAATACTACTGATTGCGAAAAGGATTTAGGAGTTCTGGTTAGCAGTAATCTAAAGCCAAGACAACAGTGCATAAGTGTTCGCAATAAAGCTAACAGAATCCATGGCTTCATATCAAGAAGTATAAATAATAGAAGTCCTCAGGTTGTTTTTCAACTCTAAATTTCCTTGGTTAGGCCTCATTTAGATTATGCTGCACAGTTCTGGTCACCGTATTACAGAATGGATATAAATTCACTGGAAATCGTACAGAGGAGGATGACAAAGTTGATCCCATATATCAGAAATCTTCCCTATGAGGATAGACTGAGGGCCCTGAATCTGCACTCTCTAGAAAGGCGTAGAAGTAGGGGGGATATGATTGAGGTGTATAAATGGAAAACAGGAATAAAGGGGATGAAAATATCTAGCCAAGACAGGACTCGCAACAATGGTTTTCAGTTGGAAAAGTTCAGATTCAAGAAGGACATAGGAAAGCACTGGTTTGGTAATAGAATTGTGGATGAGTGGAACAAACTCCCGAGTACCGTCATAGAAGCTGAATAGCTTGTGATACTAGGTCTGGTGCCGTGCTCCTTCCTTAAGTGGAAGTGACCTGACTAGGTGGTCATTGTTCTAAGCAGGGGGAGGGGTGGCATGGACCTGCTTGGCATGGGTCAGTAGGCATGTTGCAGTGTTCCTTCTTTCTTATATTCTTATGTGCGCATCCACGCCAAATTTTCTGACTGGGGGCGACTAAGGGGACAACGTGCGTCCCCCCACCAGTATCCAGGCTGTGACAATCGAGTCTGCAAGTGCTACCACCCCTGCCCCAGAGAGATGTACCCCATCCCTTGCATACATATCATGTTTGCCATAAAAGTTGTTCCAGTTGTCAATGAATGCAAGAAACTTGCAATCCCATTCATTGACAACTGGAACAACTTTTATGGCAAACATGATATGTATGCAAGGGATGGGGTACATCTCTCTGGGGCAGGGGTGGTAGCACTTGCAGACTCGATTGAGAAGGCCATTGGTGAAATGCCTATGATTTTAAACTGATGGAAGATAGAGGTATGGGTGTGTGTGGGAAACAAGCAGGTTGCAACACTAGGGTTGGAAACAGTAAATGTATAAAAGGCATTCAGCATGAAGTTATAAATAAAGACAATAGATCAGGTCAGCAAACAAAGGGGGACAGCAGAGGGCAGCAAGGGACCAGCTCCCTTAAGGTTTACTATACTAATAGCAGGAGTGTAAGAAATAAGATAGATGAGCTAAGATTAATTGCAAGTGCAGGAAACATAGATATTATTGCTATAACAGAGACCTGGCTCAATCTGAAAGATAGAGAGATGCCCTCTGAATGTCACATACAAGGCTATAAATTATTCCACACTGACAGGGTCAACAGAAAAGGTGGTGGAGTAGCGATGTATGTCAGAGACAATTTAAATTGTTGTGTTAGACAAGATATTAAATTAGAAGCGTCAGCCACTGAATCTGTTTGGTTACAGCTTCTCGAGGGCCGAGAAAAACTAATTTTGGGTGTGATTTACAGGGCCCCAAATCTTGATAGGGAGTGCAGTAAACTTCTATGGGACGAAATTCGTAAGGCATCTACATACGAAAATGTTGTGCTAATGGGAGATTTCAACTATAGACAGATTGACTGGAGCAATTTGACAGGAAATTTAGAGTCAGGTGACTTTCTTGATACAATCCAGGATTGTTTTTTAAAACAGTTTGTGACAGAGCCAACTAGGGGAAATAACCTCCTTGACTTGGTTCTTGCCAGTAGGGAAACACTAATTAATAATCTTGAGGTTAATGATGAGCTTGGGGAAAGTGATCACAAATCACTCAGTTTTAATATATCATGGAATTCCCCTAATAATGGCAATCAAGTCTCCGTCCCTGACTTTCGCTTGGCTGATTTCATAGGACTGAAAAATTACTAAGGTGGGCTGAACTGGAATCACCTGACTAAGGGTCAGGTAGGTGGTGATGGTTGCCGATATGATGCTTTCCAGGGCATAGTTCTAGCTGCTCAGTCAAATTATGTTCCAAATAGGGAAATCAGATCAAACAAAAATGATCCTAAATGGATGAACAATAGATTAAAATATCTGATTGGTCAAAAGAGAGGCATATATAGGCAAATCAAAAGAGGAGAGGGGCAATTAAGAAATCGATATATTCAGTTAAAGAGAGAAATAAAAAAGGGAATTAGAAAAGCAAAAAGAGATTATGAGGTTAAAGTTGCAAGAGAATCGAAGACTAACCCAAAAGGATTCTTTCAGGTATACAGAAGTAAGATCAGGGACAAGATAGGCCCACTCAAAAGTTCCTCGGGTCAGCTCACTGACAGTGATAAGGAAATGTGTAGAATTTTTAACACATACTTCCTCTCAGTTTTTACACAGGAGGATACCAGCGATATTCCAGTAATGATAAATTATGTAGAACAGGACGATAATAAACTGTGCACGATTAGGGTCACAAGTGACATGGTCCTTAGGCAAATTGATAAATTAAAACCTAACAAATCCCCAGGCCCTGATGAACTGTATGCAAGGGTTCTAAAGGAATGTAAAGAGGAGCTTAGCACACCTTTGGCTAATCTTTTCAACATATCACTACAAACTGGCATGGTGCCAGATAAGTGGAAAATGGCAAATGTGATACCTATTTTCAAAACAGGTGACAGGTCCTTAGCTTCGAACTATAGACCAATAAGCCTAACCTCCATAGTGGGAAAATTTATGGAATCAATAATTGCCGAGGCAGTTCGTAGCCACCTTGAAAAGCATAAATTAATCAACGAATCTCAGCATGGTTTTACAAAGGGGCGTTCCTGCCTTACGAATTTATTAACTTTTTTCACTAAGGTATTTGAGGAGGTAGCTCATGGTAATGAATATGATATTGTGTATATGGACTTCAGTAAGGCTTTTGACAGGGTCCCACATCAGAGACTATTGAGGAAAATTAAAGCACATGGAATAGGAGGAGAAATTTTTTCCTGGATAGAGGCATGGTTGACAAATAGGCAGTAGAGAGTTTGCATAAATGGGGAGAAATCAGAGTGGGGAAGCGTCACGAGCGGTGTTCCACAGGGGTCAGTGTTGGGCCCCCTGCTGTTCACAATCTACATAAACGACATAGATGAGGGCATAAAGAGCGACATCGGCAAGTTTGCCGATGACACCAAAATAGGCCGTCGAATTCATTCTGACGAGGACATTCGAGCACTCCAGGAAGATTTGAATAGACTGATGCAGTGGTCGGAGAAGTGGCAGATGCAGTTTAATATAGACAAATGCAAAGTTCTAAATGTTGGACAGGACAATAACCATGTCACATATAAACTAAATAATGTAGATCTTAATATTACGGATTGCGAAAAAGATTTAGGAGTTCTGGTTAGCAGTAATCTGAAACCAAGACAACAGTGCATAAGTGTTCGCAATAAAGCTAATAGAATCCTTGGCTTCATATCAAGAAGCATAAATAATAGGAGTCCTCAGGTTGTTCTTCAACTCTATACATCCTTGGTTAGGCCTCATTTAGATTATGCTGCACAGTTTTGCTCACCGTATTACAGAATGGATATAAATTCTCTGGAAAATGTACAAAGGAGGATGACAAAGTTGATCCCATGTATCAGAAACCTTCCCTTTGAGGATAGACTAAGGGCCCTGAATCTGCACTCTCTAGAAAGACGTAGAATTAGGGGGGATATGATTGAGGTGTATAAATGGAAGACAGGAATAAATAAAGGGGATGTAAATAGTGTGCTGAAAATATCTAGCCTAGACAGGACTCGCAGCAATGGTTTTAAGTTGGAAAAATTCAGATTCAGGAAGGATATAGGAAAGTACTGGTTTGGTAATAGAGTTGTGGATGAGTGGAACAAACTCCCGAGTACAGCTATAGAGGCCAGAACGTTGTGTAGCTTTAAAAATAGGTTGGATAAATACATGAGTAGATGTGGGTGGGTGTGAGTTGGACCTGATAGCTTGAGCTACCAGGTCGGTTGCCGTGTTCCTCCCTTAAGTCAATGTGACCTGACCTGACTAGGTCGGGTGCATTGGCTTAAGCCGGTAGAAGACTTGGACCTGCCTCGCATGGGCCAGTAGTCCTTCTGCAGTGTTCCTTCGTTCTTATGTTCTTATGATCTTTTGATTGGCTGAGCCTTTGTGGCATAACTGATGTTGATTGGATGCTGGGTCTTACTTTTCTATTTATCTACGTCATCAATTAATCTCTGGTCTCAATTGGTTGGATCTTCTCGCCAGAATAACTAATTCAGTTTCTACTGGTGGCGGCACCACAATGTTGGAATTCTTTTGTACTAAATCACAAAAATGTGAACCAAAAAATACCGTTTCTTGCTCGATAAATCAAAACATATTAAACAAACCTCCAATTATTTCTATGAACAGTTAGAAGTTAAATTATTAAAAAAATAATATAATTATAATTATTAACTGCATTAAATAACTTTATTTTAAAAGTTATTAAAGTTAAGACACATATGCAACGTCTGGATATCTTTATTGTAGACGTTTCGCCATCCAGTGGCTTTATCAATACAGATTCTAGGACATAATTAGAAGACCGTCTTGCTATTCTCCCTGATTCCATGCTACTTTACCTGCCTCCCTGCTACTCTCCCTACCTCCAGGCTACTCTCCCTGATCCCCTGCTACTCTCCCTGCCTCCAGGCTACTCTCCCTGATCCCCTGTTACTCTCCCTGCCTCCAGGCTACTCTTCCTGATCCCCTGCTACTCTCCCTGCCTCCAGGCTACTCTCCCTGATCCCCTGCTACTCTCCTTGATCCCCTGCTACTCTCCCTGCCTCCAGGCTACTCTCACTGATCCACTGCTACTCTCCCTGCCTCCAGGCTACTCTCCCTGATCCCCTGCTACTCTCACTGATCCCCTGCTACTCTCTCTGCCTCCAGGCTACTCTCCCTGATCCCCTGCTACTCTCCCTGCCTCCAGGCTACTCTCCTTGATCCCTTGCTACTCTCCCTGCCTCCAGGTTACTCTCCCTGATCCCCTGCTACTCTCCCTGCCTCCAGGCTACTTTCCCTGATCCCCTGCTATTCTCCCTGCAACTCTCCCTGCCTCCCTGCTACTCTCCCTGCAACTCTCCCTGCCTAGCTGCTACTCTCCTTGCCTCCCTGCTACTCTCTCTACTACTCTCCCTGCCTCTCTGCTACTCTCACTTCTCCCTACTATTCTCCCTGCCTCCATGCTACTCTCCCTACCACCATGCTACTCTCCCTGCCTCCTTGCTACACTCCTTGCTACTCTCCCTGCCTCCCTGCTACTCTTCCTGCCTCCAAGCTACTCTCCCTGATTCCCTGCTACTCTCCCTGCCTCCCTGCTACTCTCACTGCCTCTCTGCTACTCTCCCTACTACTCTCCCTGCCTCTCTGCTACTCTCCCTGCCTCCCTGCTACTCTCCCTGCCTCCCTGCTACTCTCCCTGCCACCCTGCTACTCTCCCTGCCTCCCTGCTACTCTCCCTGCCTCCCTGCTACTCTCCCTGCTACTCTCTCTGCCTCCCTGCTACTCTCCCTGCTACTCTCCCTGCCACTCTCCCTGCCTCCCTGCTACTCTCCCTGCTACTCTCCCTGCCTCCAGGCTACTCTCCCTGCCTCCCTGCTACTCTCCCTGCCTCCCTGCTACTCTTCCTGCCTCCCTGCTACTCTCCCTGCCTCCCTGCTACTCTCCCTGCCTCCCTGCTACTCTCCCTGCCTCCCTGCTACTCTCCCTGCCTCCCTGCTACTCTCCCTGCCTCCCTGCTACTCTCCCTGCCTCCCTGCTACTCTCCCTGCCTCCCTGCTACTCTCCCTGCCTCCCTGCAACTCTCCCTGCCTCCCTGCTACTCTCCCTGCCTCCCTGCTACTCTCCCTGCCTCCCTGCTACTCTCCCTGCCTCCCTGCTACTCTCCCTGCCTCCCTGCTACTCTCCCTGCCTCTCTCCCTGCCTCCCTGCTACTCTCCCTGTCTCTCTTTCTGCCTCCCTGCTACTCTCCCTGCTCCTCTCCTTGCCTCCCTGCTACTCTCCCTGCCTCCCTGCTACTCTCCCTGCCTCCCTGCTACTCTCCCTGCCACCCTGCTACTTTCCCTGCCTCCCTGCTACTCTCCCTGCTACTCTCCCTGCTACTCTCCCTGCCTCTCTGCTGCTCTCCATGCCTCCCTGCTACTCTCCCTGCCTCCCTGCTACTCTCCCTGCTACTCTACCTGCCTCCCTGCTACTCTCCCTGCCTCCCTGCTACTCTCCCTGCCTCCCTGCTACTCTCCCTGCCTCCCTGCTACTCTCCCTGCCTCCCTGCTGCTCTCCATGCCTCCCTGCTACTCTCCCTGCCTCCCTGCTACTCTCCCTGCTACTCTACCTGCCTCCCTACTATTTTCCCTGCCTCCATGCTACTCTCCCTACCACCATGCTACTCTCCCTGCCTCCATGCTACTCTCCCTGCAACTCTCCCTGCTACTCTCCCTGCCTCCCTGCTACTCTCCATGCCTCCCTGCTACTCTCCCTGCCTCCCTGCTACTCTCCCTGCCTCCCTGCTACTCTCCCTGCCTCCCTGCTACTCTCCTTGCCTCCCTGCTACTCTCCCTGCCTCCCTGCTACTCTCCCTGCCTCCCTGCTACTCTCCCTGCCTCCCTGCTACTCTCCCTGCCTCCCTGCTACATGTACTTACATAGGTCTAGCTTGCCGTGTGCAAAATATTACTAATAGAACTTTTCTTTGTCAGAGGAAAAAATCTCCCTGACAATAATGTGTATACATATTGTTATAATGTATACTACAGTGGCACCCTAGTATACATAGTGTTATAATGTATACTACAGTGGCACCCTAGTATACATAGTGTTATAATATATACTACAGTGGCACACTAGTATACATAGTGTTATAATGTATACTACAGTGGCACCCTAGTATACATAGTGTTATAATGTATACTACAGTGGCACCCTAGTATAGAAAGTGTTATAACGTATACTACAGTGGCACCCTGGTATACATAGTGTTATAATGTATACTACAGTGGCACCCTAGTATACATAGTGTTATAATGTATACTACAGTGGCACCCTAGTATACATAATGTTATAATGTATACTACAGTGGCACCCTAGTATACATAGTGTTATAATGTATACTACAGTGGCACCCTAGTATACATAGTGTTATAATGTATACTACAGTGGCACCCTAGTATACATAGTGTTATAATGTATACTACAGTGGCACCCTAGTACACAAAGTGCTATAATGTATACTAGAGTGGCACCCTAGTATACATAGTGTTATAGTGAATAGCACAGTGGCATCGTAGTATACATAGTGTTATAATGTATACTGCAGTGGCACCCTAGTATACATAGTGTTAAAATGTATACTACAGTGGCACCCTAGTATACATAGTGTTATAATGTATACTACAGTGGCACCCTAGTATACATAGTGTTATAGTGAATACCACAGTGGCATCGTAGTATGCATAGTGCTATAATGTATACTACAGTGGCACCCTAGTATACATAGTGTTATAAAGTATACTACAGTGGCACCCTATTATACATAGTGTTATAATGTATACTACAGTGGCACCCTAGTATACATAGTGTTATAATGCATACTACAGTGGCACCCTAGTATACATAGTGTTATAATGTATACTACAGTGGCACCCTAGTATACATAGTGTTATAATGCATACTACAGTGGCACCCTAGTATACATAGTGTTATAATGTATACTACAGTGTTATGCAGGGTTCTCCATGACATCGTATGTACATATTAGTGGGGAAGTGTGCCATAATAATATGAATATTGTAGTTGTAAGGAATAATTTTATAATTCATAATGTGCTTTTGGAGGTACTGTAAAGTACTCTAACTATAATTATAAAGAATGGAGTTAGTGATTTATTTTCCAAGGATGTTTGGGTACGCAGAGTAAGCGTGGGGGAGGAGGTCACGTGACGTTAGGATGGTGGTAGAAGCTGGCGTCGGAGATGCTGTATATTTTAAGTTAAGTTTGCAATAATACACTCATTTTGTTTATCCAATTCAAGCCATAGGCTTTCATATGGCTTACCTGTATGTTAACCCAGGCACTGACATGGTCAGGGTGCTGTGGGATGAGTGATAAAGTAAGAAATGAGGTTTGTGGTGCCATGACGGCCTGACGCTGACGAAGCCTAGTGTTATGGTGGCTGAACCTCCAGCCAGCTGTGTGTACCTTCATTTGGGCGTGTAGAATTAAGGTTTTTATGTTATGGTGATTAAATAGATATATTTTCCTAATTGGGATTTTTGCCTAACCCTCTGTTAACCAACCCCTTGAAGTAACACATACTGGTTTAGCGCTTTCTGTTTTTAACTGGGATAGCCCGGGGTGGCCGGTTTGGGCTTGAGATGTGTGTAACTTTTACCTTTGCCCTTAGACCAGGCTCAAGCCCCCAGCTATCCCACATTTTTGCGTAACATGGGGGCCTGTCAATGGGAGAATTATCAAATTTTTGTGGTAATTCAAGTTTGCAACCTGGAAAGTCAATAATAATTCTTTACTGGGTTGGTCAGAGGAAACATTCACTATAACACTCACACTAAAATAATAATTTACCTTTGTTTGTAATATTGCTAGTTTTTAGGGTGTTATTATTAACTAATACCCTGTGAATAATTTACTTTTGTGTGCAACATTGCTAATTTTTAGGGTGTTATTATTAATTCATACCCTGTGAATAATTTACTTTTGTGTGTAATATTGCTAGTTTTTAGGGTGTTATTATTAACTAATACCCTGTGAATAATTTACCTTTGTTTGCAATATTGCTGGTTTTTAGGGTGTTATTATTAATTAATACCCTGTGAATAATTTCCCTTTCTGTATAATATTGCTGGTTTTAGGGTGTTATTATTAATTAATGCTCTATAAATCATTTACCTTTCTGTACCATATTGTTGATTTTTAGGATGTTAATAATACCTAATGTTTTGTGCATAATTTACCCTTGCAGGTACAATCTTGCTGATTTTTGGGAGGTTATGCTCACCTAAATTTCTGGAAATAATTTACCTTTGCAAGTGCAGTAGCTCTTTTATTTTTTTTTTCTGCCAGGATTTTCTTTTTGTGTGCAGTTCTCTTTAATTTGAGGGAGTCACATGACAACTCCTTGTGAATATCCTACTTCAGTAGATGTACCTTGCTGTGTGCTTTATTATTTTATATCAGTAAGTTCTGTGGCTGGTAGTAAGATTTGGTGCTATTATTTCCCAAAATGGCTGACACTGGTGAAAATTCTGTGGATGACATGCATTTGGAAGGTGACATTGAATCAAATCCCCATGATAGGGACCTGGATAAGGAAGTAGTTATTTTACAAATGAAATTAACCCTAGTTGCAGAAGAAAAGGAATGGTTAAGGATTGAGCACACAAAGATCCAGGAACAGAGAGCCTTAGAGGAGCTTAGGGCTCAAGAAAGAGCAAAAGAGAGACAGCTTGCTTCTCACCCAGACACAGACACAAGGGTAGATGTTTTTCATTTGGATAAAGCCATAAAATTTGTGCCCAAATTCCTAGAGAAAGACCCAGACCAGTTTTTTCTGTTATTTGAAAGTACGGCCAAATCCCAAGGTTGGCCGGAAAAGGAATGGGCGACATTAGCAAGAACCCAATTAGTTGGTAAAGGGTTACAGGCTATTAGTTCTTTAGAAGGATCTGCCTTTTCTGATTATCATAAGCTAAAAGAGGTAGTTTTACTGGCTTATCAAATGTTGCCGGAAAGGTACAGGCAGAAATTCAGAGGACTAAAGTTTCAGTCAGGGCAGTCTTTGGTGGAATATGGTAAGGAGAAGATGTCACTTCTAAATAGGTGGTGTCGCTCAAAGGGGGTGGTAGGCAATTATGAAGGTGTAATTACCTTAATTTTGTTAGAGGATCTTTTGAGAAATGTTCCTCCTGACCTTAAGGCATATCTTGAGGAGAAGGATCTTGATGATTTTAATAATGCTATAGAGCTGGGTGACAGATTTTTAGCTAACCAAAAATTTGGTAGCAGTTACCACACCCTACATACTAATAATGGTAAGTTTTCTCCACCCACAAATAGGAATAAGAAATTTCAGAAGTTTAAGCCACCCATTTATCAGCCTAATAACCACAAGGGTTTTAATAACCCTAATTTTCCAGTACCCACTCAAGGAGGTTTTAAGTCAGCTGTCACAGGTCCAGGACTACAAGGAACAGGTGGGACGAGCCCAGTTCCCCAGAACCAAGGGATCCAACCTAGGTCAGATGGGCAGGGGGCCTTTAAACCTTATCACTGAACATATTGCAATAAACAGGGCCACCTGCAGCCATATTGTCGAAAGATGCTTAGGGACCAGGCTGCGACAGATGCTTCTCCAGTAAATACACCGATTACACATGATGTGGCTTGCATTGCAGTTTTGCCCCAAGGTATCCAAAGAAGACCAGCAGTCTTTGACCCTCGGATGAAGGTCTATTCAAGTAAGTCTACTGTGGCCTTACACCAAAATGAAGGTAGGGTCACGGGTGTTATGTCTTTGAGGGACACTTGTAGCACATACACCTTGCTTCGCAGGGGTGTATTGCCAGTGTCGGATGACACCTACACCGGATTGGACATTTTTCTTAAAGGGATAACTGGAGTCCCTGTCAGGACTCCAGTGCACAGGTTATGGATAGAGTCTGAGTACCAGTCTGGGTACCTACCTGTAGGTATTGCAGAAGATGTACCTTTTGAAGGAGTTGACCTTCTACTAGGCAACAACGTTGTGGGACTCCTCAAAAGTGAGGAATGTTTGGTTTTGCAGGACCCGGCTTTACAAGGTGGTAATGACCCAATTGGAGCAACGGTACCTGAAAATTTTTCAATGTGCTTTCGGACTAAACAGGGGAACAAGGTAGGAGCTGTGCCTCACTGTGACCCTTCTGCACACTGTGGTGATGGTTTGGGCATGGGGAGCCTGTTCATTGAGTCTGACCTGCAGGAGATTCTGAGCAGTGATGAACCGGCTCAACCGGAACTCGGTTGGAGAAGTGGTCTTGGTGCTGATGTGGGAAAAAATCCCCTGACTCTGCAGCAGCTGAGTGAGGCCCGGGAAGGTTGTGACCTCCGAAACGCTATTCATTTATCAGTTGTTGCGGAGGATGTGGTTCCCAAATTTACCAAGTGTTTATTTTGCAGAGTTGATCAAATGAGCAAGACTCTTTTTAAGAGGACCTGTGCTTACGTGGACGCGGCAGAACTATTAAAGTGTCTTTGTCAGTATTTTTTACAGATTCTGAAGGAATGGCATTTCAGTGTTAAAAGACACACTACAGTCTTACTAGACATACTATAGTCTTACAAGACGTACTACAGTCTTACAAGACACACTACAGTCTTACAAGACACACTACAGACTTACAAGACACACTACAGTCTTACAAGACTCACTAGAGTCTTACAAGACACACTAGAGTCTTACAAGACACACTTCAGTCTTACAAGACACACTACAGTCTTACAAGACACACTACAGTCTTACAAGACACACTACTGTCTTACAAGACACACTACAGTCTTACAAGACGCACTATAGACTTACAAGACACACTACAGTCTTACAAGACACACTACAGTCTTACAAGACACACTACAGTCTTACAAGACTCACTACAGTCTCACAAGACATACTACAGTCTTACAAGACACACTACAGTCTTACAAGACACACTACAGTCTTTCAAGA
>NC_091356.1:16789925-16841206 GCF_038502225.1 Cherax quadricarinatus | reverse complement strand
TTCAGAAAACGTTCCCTTGCCACAAAAAAGTTCTCCAGGCCCCAATAAAGGTCCCCAAGCCTCAAAAAGATCCCCAGGCCCCAGAAAAGGTCCCCAGGCTCCAGAAAAGCCTCCCAGGATTCGAAAAGGACCCCAGGCCCCAGAAAATGTCTCCAGGTCCCAGAAAAGGTCCCCATCCCCCAGAAAAGGTTCCAAGGCCCCAAAAAAGGTCCCCAGGCCCCAGAAAAGGTCCCCCGGCCCCAGAAAGGTTCCCAGGCCCAAGAAAACGTCTGCAGGCCCCAGAAAAGCTCCCCTGGCCCCAGAAAGGTCCTGACCATCGGCACTTAGTTACCAGTGAAACCCAGTCTGGGGATGCCCAGTCTAACCTTCACTCTTACTCTAGCACCGTTGTAGAGAACAGCAGTTGTCAAGCCACAGTATCACTGTCGGCAGGCGATTCTCTGACTCATGTCATGGCATCAGCGAGCATAGTTACCGCTTGTACAAAGTATGACGTCACTTTGTCAGCTAACTCGCTCACTCCTGTTATGTAAAGTAAAAGGACTCAAGTGCAACTAATGTGACATTTATTGTGGCAACGTTTCGCTCTCCAGGAGCTTTATCAAGCCATTACGGTAATGGCTTGATAAAGCTCCTGGAGAGCGAAACGTTGCCACAATAAATGTCACATTAGATGCACTGGTGTCCTTTTACTTTACATATTGTCGGTAATTCTACCAACTTTATTACACTCCTGTTATGGTGAATGTGAGCAGAGCTTTTGAAGAAGACCATGTGCTGGTTGACAATGACACGTGCCGAGTCAAGGACCTCTCCCTTGAACCGTCCTTGCACACAGTGCACAGTCGTAAGTTGCAAGTCCTTGTTGTTAACATGCAGAGTCGAGAATTTCCCCTGCAGAAGAATACCTCACTTGTCGACCTTGTCAGATTCCCTCTCCAGGTGAGAGTGGAGGGTGAAGTCCCAGCTGACCTCCCCCGGCCCCAGAAAAGGTCCCCAGGCACCAGAAAAGGTCCTCATGCCCCAGAAAAGGTTCCCAGGCCCCAAAAAAGGTCCCCAGGCCCCAGAAAAGGTCCCCCAGCCCCAGAAAGGTTCCCAGGCCCAAGAAAACGTCTGCAGGCCCCAGAAAAGCTCCCCTGGCCCCAGAAAGGTCCTGACCATCAGCACTTAGTTACCAGTGAAACCCAGTCTGGGGATGCCCAGTCTAACCTTCACTCTTACTCTAGCGCCGTTGTAGAGAACAGCAGTTGTCAAGCCACAGTATCACTGTCGGCAGGCGATTCTCTGACTCATGTCATGGCATCAGCGAGCATAGTTACCGCTTGTACAAAGTATGACATCACTTTGTCAGCTAACTCGCTCACTCCTGTTATGTAAAGTAAAAGGACTCAAGTGCAACTAATGTGACATTTATTGTGGCAACGTTTCGCTCTCCAGGAGCTTTATCAAGCCATTACGGTAATGGCTTGATAAAGCTCCTGGAGAGCGAAACGTTGCCACAATAAATGTCACATTAGATGCACTTGTGTCGTTTTTCTTTACATATTGTCGGTAATTCTACCAACTTTATTACACTCCTGTTATGGTGAATGTGAGCAGAGCTTTTGAAGAAGCCCATGTGCTGGTTGACAATGACATGTGCCGAGTCAAGGGCCTCTCCCTTGAACCGTCCTTGCACACAGTGCACAGTCGTAAGTTGCAAGTCCTTGTTGTTAACATGCAGAGTCGAGAATTTCCCCTGCAGAAGAATACCTCACTTGTCGACCTTGTCAGATTCCCTCTCCAGGTGAGAGTGGAGGGTGAAGTCCCAGCTGACCTCCCCCGGCCCCAGAAAAGGTCCCCAAGCACCAGAAAAGGTCCTCAGGCCCCAGAAAAGATCCCCAGGACCTGAAAAGATCCCCAGGCCCCAGAAACGCTACCCAGGCTCCAGAAAAGGTCCCAAGGCCCCGAAAAGGTCCCCAGACCCCGGAAAAGGTCCCCAGGCCCTAGAAAAGCTCCCCAGGTTGCAAAAAGCTCCCCAGGCCCCAGGAAAGGTCGCCAGACCTCGAAAAGTTCCCCAAGGCCCCAGAAAAAGTCACAAGGACCCAGAAAAGCCACCCAGGCCCCAGAAAAAGTCCACAGGCCTCAGAAAAACTCACCTGGCCCCAGAAAAGCTCCCCAGGCCCCGAAAAGGCCCCCAGGCCACAGAAAAGCTCCCCAGGCCCCACGAAACATTCCCATGCCCGAGAAAAACTCCCCAGGACACAGAAAAGCTCCCCAGGCCACAGAAAAGGTCTCCAGGCCCTGGAAAAGATCCCAATGCCCCAGAAAAGGTCCCCAGGCCCCGAAAAGGTCCCAAGGACCCAGAAATGGTCCCCAAGCCTCAGAAAACTTCCCCAAGCCCCAGAAAACTTCCCCAGGCCCCAGAAAAGGTCCCCAGGCCCCGATAAGCTCCCAAGGGCCCAGAAAACGTCCCAAGGCCCCAGAAAACATTGCCAGGCCCCAGAGAAGCTCCCGAGGCCCCAGAAAAGATCCCCAGTCCCAAAAACGTCCCCACGCCCCAGAAAAGATCCCCAGGCAACTGAAAAGGTATCCAGTCCCCAGAAAAGCTCTGCAGGCCCGAAAAAGCTCACCAGTCTCCAGAAAAGGTCCCCATGCCCCAGAGAACGTCCTCAGGCCCCAGAAAACGTCCCCAGGCCCCAGAAAAGGTGCACAGGCCTCGAAAAGCTCCCTAGGCTCCAGAAAAGCTCCCCAGGCTCCGAAAAGGTCGAAAGGCACCAGAAAGGGTCCTTAGGCAACAGAAAAAGTCCCCAGACCCCATAAAGATCCTTAAGCCCCAGAAAAGATCCCCCAGCCCCAGAAAAGGTCCCCAGGCCTCAAAAAGATTCCCAGGCCCCAAAAAAGGTCCCCACACCCAAGAAAAGGTCTCCTGGCCAGAGAAAAGGCCCCCAGTCCCCAGAAAAGGTCCCCATACCCCAAAAAAGTCCCAAGGCCCCAGAAAAGGTCCCCACACCCCAAAAAGGTCCCCATGCCCCACAAAAGGTCTCCTGGCCAGAGAAAAGGCCTGCAGGCCCCAGAAAAGATCCCTACACCCCAAAAAGGTCCCCACTCTCTAGAAAAGGTCCCCAAGCCCCAGAAAAGGTCCCCACAATCCAGAAAAGGTCCCCAGCCCCCAAAAAGCTCCCAAGTCTCCAGAGAAGGTCCCCAGGCCCCTGAAAAGGTCTCCAGACACCAGAAAAGGTCCACAGGCCCCAAAAAAGATCCCAGGCACCAGAAAACTTCCCCAGGCTCCAGAAAAGGTCCTGAGGCCCCAGAAATGGTCTCCAGCCCCAGAAAAGCTCTGGAGGCCCTAGAAAAGCTCCCCAGGCCCCAGAAAAGTTCCCCAGGCACCAGAAAAGATCCCAAGGCCCCAGAAAAGGTCCCCAGACCCCAGAAAAGGTCCTGAGGCCCCAGAAAAGGTGTCCAGCCCTAGAAAAGCTTGGCAGGCCCCAGAAAAGCTCCCCAGGCCCCAGAAAAGGTCCACAGGCACCAAAAAATATCCCAAGGCCCCAGAAAAGGTCCCCAGGCCATGAAAAGATCCCAAGGCCCCAGAAAAGGTCCCCAGGCCACAGAAAAGGTCCCCAGGCCCCAGAAAAGGTCCCCATGCCCCAAAAAGATCTCGAGGCCCCAGAAAAGGTCTCCAGGCCCCAGAAAAGGTCCCTAGGCCCCAGAAAAGATCATCAGGCCCCGAAAAGGTCCCCAGGGATTCGAAAAGGTCCTCAGGCCCTAGAAAAGCTCTGCAGGCCCCAGAAAAGCTCCCAAGGCCCCAGAAAAGGTCCACAGGCACCAAAAAATATCCCAAGGCCCCAGAAAAGGTCCCCAGGCGATGAAAAGATCCCAAGGCCCCAGAGAAGGTCCCCAGGCCCCAGAAAAGGTCCCCAGGCCCCAGAAAAGGTCCCCATGCCCCAAAAAGATCTCCAGGCCCCAGAAAAGGTCCCCAGGCCCCAGAAAAGGTCCCTAGGCCCCAGAAAAGGTCCCCAGGCCCCAGAAAAGGTCCCCATGCCCCAAAAATATCTCGAGACCCCAGAAAAGGTCCCCAGGCCCCAGAAAAGGTCCCTAGGCCCCAGAAAAGATCATCAGGCCCCAAAAAGGTCCCCAGGCATTCGAAAAGGTCCTCAGGCCCTAGAAAAGCTCTGCAGGCCCCAGAAAAGCTCCCCAGGCCCCAGAAAAGGTCCACAGGCACCAAAAAATATCCCAAGGCCCCAGAAAAGGTCCCCAGGCCATGAAAAGATCCCAAGGCCCCAGAAAAGCTCCCCAGGCCCCAGAAAAGGTCCCCAGGCCCCAGAAAAGGTCCCCATGCCCCAAAAAGTTCCCCAGGCCCTAGAAAAGGTCCCCAGGCCCCTGAAAACGTCCCCAGGCCCTAGAAAAGGTCCCCAGGCCCCAGAATAGGTCCCCAGGCCCCAGAATAGATCCCTAGGCCCCAGAAAAGCTCCCCAAGCCCCAGGAAAGTTCTCAAGGGTGCAAAAAGGTCCAGGCCCCAGAAAAGGTCCCCTGGACCCAGAAAAGCTCTCCAGGACCCAGAAAAGGTCCCCAGGCCCCAGAAAAGCTTCACAGGACCCAGAAAAGGTCCCCAGGTCACAAAAAGTTCCACAGACCCCAGAGAAGGTTCTCTGTCCCCGAAAAGGACCCAAGGCTTCAGAAAAACTCCCCAGGCCCTAGAAAAGCTCCCCAGGCCCCAGAAAAGGTCCCCACATCCCAGAAAAGGTCCCCAGGCAACGAAAAGGTCCCCAGGACCCAGAAAAGCTCCCCAGGCCCCAGAAAATGTCCCCAGGCCCCAGAAAACGTACCCTGGCCCCAGAAAACGTCCACAGGCTCCAAAAACGTCCCTAGGCTTCAGAAAAGGTCCCCAGGCCCCAGAAAAGGTCCCAAGACCCCAGAAAATGTCCCTAGGCCCCAAAAAAGGTCCCCAAGCCCCAGAAAAGGTCCCCAGGCCCTGAAAAGATCCCCAGGCTTCAGAAAACGTTCCCTTGCCACAAAAAAGTTCTCCAGGCCCCAATAAAGGTCCCCAGGCCTCAAAAAGATCCCCAGGCCCCAGAAAAGGTCCCCAGGCTCCAGAAAAGCCTCCCAGGATTCGAAAAGGACCCCAGGCCCCAGAAAATGTCTCCAGGTCCCAGAAAAGGTCCCCATCCCCCAGAAAAGGTTCCCAGGCCCCAAAAAAGGTCCCCAGGCCCCAGAAAAGGTCCCCCGGCCCCAGAAAGGTTCCCAGGCCCAAGAAAACGTCCGCAGGCCCCAGAAAAGCTCCCCTGGCCCCAGAAAGGTCCTGACCATCAGCACTTAGTTACCAGTGAAACCCAGTCTGGGGATGCCCAGTCTAACCTTCACTCTTACTCTAGCGCCGTTGTAGAGAACAGCAGTTGTCAAGCCACAGTATCACTGTCGGCAGGCGATTCTCTGACTCATGTCATGGCATCAGCGAGCATAGTTACCGCTTGTACAAAGTATGACGTCACTTTGTCAGCTAACTCGCTCACTCCTGTTATGTAAAGTAAAAGGACTCAAGTGCAACTAATGTGACATTTATTGTGGCAACGTTTCGCTCTCCAGGAGCTTTATCAAGCCATTACGGTAATGGCTTGATAAAGCTCCTGGAGAGCGAAACGTTGCCACAATAAATGTCACATTAGATGCACTTGTGTCCTTTTACTTTACATATTGTCGGTAATTCTACCAACTTTATTACACTCCTGTTATGGTGAATGTGAGCAGAGCTTTTGAAGAAGCCCATGTGCTGGTTGACAATGACATGTGCCGAGTCAAGGGCCTCTCCCTTGAACCGTCCTTGCACACAGTGCACAGTCGTAAGTTGCAAGTCCTTGTTGTTAACATGCAGAGTCGAGAATTTCCCCTGCAGAAGAATACCTCACTTGTCGACCTTGTCAGATTCCCTCTCCAGGTGAGAGTGGAGGGTGAAGTCCCAGCTGACCTCCCCCGGCCCCAGAAAAGGTCCCCAGGCACCAGAAAAGGTCCTCAGGCCCCAGAAAAGATCCCCAGGACCTGAAAAGATCCCCAGGCCCCAGAAACGCTACCCAGGCTCCAGAAAAGGTCCCAAGGCCCCGAAAAGGTCCCCAGACCCCGGAAAAGGTCCCCAGGCCCTAGAAAAGCTCCCCAGGCTGCAAAAAGCTCCCTAGGCCCCAGGAAAGGTCGCCAGACCTCGAAAAGTTCCCCAAGGCCCCAGAAAAAGTCACAAGGACCCAGAAAAGCCACCCAGGCCCCAGAAAAAGTCCACAGGCCTCAGAAAAACTCACCTGGCCCCAGAAAAGCTCCCCAGGCCCCGAAAAGGCCCCCAGGCCACAGAAAAGCTCCCCAGGCCCCACGAAACATTCCCATGCCCGAGAAAAACTCCCCAGGACACAGAAAAGCTCCCCAGGCCACAGAAAAGGTCTCCAGGCCCTGGAAAAGATCCCAATGCCCCAGAAAAGGTCCCCAGGCCCCGAAAAGGTCCCAAGGACCCAGAAATGGTCCCCAAGCCTCAGAAAACTTCCCCAAGCCCCAGAAAACTTCCCCAAGCCCCAGAAAAGGTCCCCAGGCCCCGATAAGCTCCCAAGGGCCCAGAAAACGTCTCAAGGCCCCAGAAAACATTGCCAGGCCCCAGAGAAGCTCCCGAGGCCCCAGAAAAGATCCCCAGTCCCAAAAACGTCCCCACGCCCCAGAAAAGATCCCCAGGCAACTGAAAAGGTCTCCAGGCCCCAGAAAAGCTCTGCAGGCCATAAAAAGCTCACCAGTCTCCAGAAAAGGTCCCCATGCCCCAGAGAACGTCCTCAGGCCCCAGAAAACGTCCCCAGGCCCCAGAAAAGGTCCACAGGCCTCGAAAAGCTCCCTAGGCTCCAGAAAAGCTCCCCAGGCCCCGAAAAGGTCGAAAGGCACCAGAAAAGATCCTTAGGCAACAGAAAAAGTCCCCAGACCCCATAAAGATCCTTAAGCCCCAGAAAAGATGCCCCAGCCCCAGAAAAGGTCCCCAGGCCTCAAAAAGATTCCCAGGCCCCAAAAAAGGTCCCCACACCCAAGAAAAGGTCCCTTGGCCCTAGAAAAGATCCCCAGGCCCCAGAATAGGTCCCCAGGCCCCAGAAAAGGTCCCAAGTCCCCAGAAAAGGTCCCCAACCCCAAAAAGGTCCCCAGGCCCCAGAATAGGTCCCCAGGCCCCAGAAAAGGTCCCCAGTCCCCAGAAAAGGTCACCAACCCCAAAAAGGTCACCAGGCTCCAGAAAAGGTCCCCAAGCCCCATAATAGGTCCCCAGGCCCCAAAAAGGTTCCCATGAAAAGGTCCCCAGCCCCTAAAAAGCTCCCCTAGAAAATGTCCCCAGGCCCTGGAAAAGGTCCCAAGGCCCATGAAAAGGTCCCCAGGCGCCCAAAAAGGTCACCAGGCCCCAGAATAAGTCCCCAGGCCCAGAAAAGGTCCCCAGGCCCCCCAAAATGTCCCCAGGCCCCAGAATAGGTCCCAGTCCCAGAAAAGCTCCCTGGAGGCCCTAGAAAAGCTCCCCAGACTGCAGAAAAGTTCCCCAGGCCCCAGAAAAGGTCCCTAGGTCCAAGAAAAGGTCCCCAGGCCCTAGAAAAGGTCCCCAGGCCCCTGAAAAGCTCCCTAGGCCCTAGAAAAGGTCCCCAGGCCCCAGAAAACCTCCCCAGGCCCCAGAAAAGGTCCACAGGCACCAAAAAATATCCCAAGGCCCCAGAAAAGGTCCCCACACCTTTAAAAGGTCCCCATGCCCCACAAAAGGTCTGCTAGCCAGAGAAAAGGCCCCCAGGCCCCAGAAAAGGTCACCACTCCCCAAAAAGTTCCCAAGGCCCCAGAAAAGGTCCCCACACCCCAAAAAGGTCCCCAGGCCCCAGAAAATGTCCCCAAGCCCCAGAAAAGGTCCCCACCACCCAGAAAAGGTCCCCAGCCCCCAAAAAGCTCCCCAGTCTCCAGAGAAGGTCCCCAGGCCGCTGAAAAAGTCTCCAGGCCCCAGAAAAGGTCCACAGGCCCCAAAAAAGATCCCAGACCCCAGAAAAGCTCCCCAGGCTCCAGAAAAGGTCCCGAGGCCCCAGAAAAGGTCTCCAGCCCCAGAAAAACTCTGCAGGCCCCAGAAAAGCTCCCCAGGCCCCAGAAAAGGTCCCCAGGCACCAGAAAAGATCTCAAGGCCCCAGTAAAGGTCCCCAGGCCATGAAAAGATCCCAAGGGCCCAGAAAAGGTCCCCAGGCCCCAGAAAAGGTCCCCAGGCCCCAGAAAAGGTCCCCATGCCCCAAAAAGTTCTCCAGGCCCCAGAAAAAGTCCTGAGGCCCCAGAAAAGGTCTACAGCCCCAGAAAAGCTCTGCAGGCCCCAGAAAAGGTCCCCAGGCACCAGAAAAGATCCCAAGGCCCCAGAAAAGGTCCCTAGGCCATGAAAAGATCCCAAGGCCCCAGAAAAGGTCCCCAGGCCCCAGAAAAGGTCCCCAGGCCCCAGAAAAGGTCCCCATGCCCCAAAAAGATCTCCAGGCCCCAGAAAAGGTTCCCCCAGGCCCTAGGCCCCAAAAAGATCCCCAGGCCTTCGAAAAGGTCCTCAGGCCCCAGAAAAGCTCTGCAGGCCCCGAAAAGTTCCCCAGGCCCTAGAAAAGGTCCCCATTCCCCTGAAAATGTCCCCAGGCCCCAGAAAAGGTCCCCAGGCCCCAGAATAGGTCTTCAGGCCCCAGAAAAGCTCCCCAAGCCCCAGGAGAGTTCTCAAGGATGCAAAAAGGTCCCCAGGCCCCAGAAAAGGTCCCCTGGACCAAGAAAAGCTCTCCAGAACCCAGAAAAGGTCCCCAGTTCCCAGAAAAGCTTTGCAGGACCCAGAAAAGGTCCCCAGGTCACAAAAAGTTCCACAGACCCCAGAGAATGTTCTCTGTCCCCGAAAAGGACCCAAGACTTCAGAAAAACTCCCCAGGCCCTAGAAAAGCTCCCCAGGCCCCAAAAAAGTCCCCATGCCACAGAAAAGCTCCCCAGGCCCCAGAAAAATTCGCCAGGCTCCAGAAAAGGTCCCCAGGCTCCTGAAAAACTCCCCAGGCCCCAGAAAAGGTCCCCAGGCAACGAAAAGGTCCCCAGGCCCCAGAAAAGGTCCCCAAGCCCCAGAAAAGGTCCCAAGACCCCAGAAAATGTCCCTATGCCCCAGAAAACGTCACCAAACCCCCAGAAAAGGTCCCCAGGCCCTGAAAAGATCCCCAGGCTCCAGAAAAGGTCCCCTTGCCACAGAAAAGTTCTCCAGGCCCCAATAAAGGTCCCCAGGCCTCGAAAAGATCCCCAGGCCACAGAAAAGGTCCCCAGGCTCCAGAAAAGCCTCCCAGGACTCGAAAAGGACCCCAGGCCCCAGAAAATGTCTCCAGGTCCCAGAAAAGGTCCCTATCCCCCAGAAAAGGTTCCCAGGCCCCATAAAAGGTCCCCAGGCCCCAGAAAAGGTCCCCCAACCCCAGAAAGGTTCCCAGGCCCAAGAAAACGTCTGCAGGCCCCAGAAAAGCTCCCCTGGCCCCAGAAAGGTCCTGACCATCAGCGCTTAGTTACCAGTGAAACCCAGTCTGGGGATGCCCAGTCTAACCTTCACTCTTACTCTAGCACTGTTGTAGAGAATAGCAGTTGTCAAGCCACAGTATCACTGTCGTCATGCGACTGTCTGACTCATGTCATGGCATCAGCGAGCAGAGTTCCTTCTGTTTTGCTGTAAATGGCAGTGATCTACCGAAGCAACAGCAGCAATGTACAGACGCTCAGACAAGTGACTAAGACAGCATGGGAGGCTTCCAGAGACCCAGTTATACTATGAAGATTCCCGAAGAAATTAGGCATCTGTATATATATATATATATATATATATATATATATATATATATATATATATATATATATAAATATATATATATATATATATATATATATATATATATATATATATACATACATATACATATATATATATATATATATATATATACATACATATACATATATATATATATATATATATATATATATATATATATATATATATATATATATATAAATATATATAAATATAAATATATATATATATATATATATATATATATATATATACATACATATATATATATATATATATATATATATATATATATATATATATATATATATATATATATATATATATATATATATATATATATATATATATATATATATATATATATAAATGTATATATATATAAATCCTGGATGTACCTGTTTCTGGATGATGTGGGCTGCAGACACGACTTCAGGATAGCTTGTTGAGAGACAGATGCTGTTTGTATGAGCCGATTAAGCAAACAGTGATTTCATCTTCCTTCCTTCCTGTCTGTGCAAAATACTCCACTGGGAATAAATGTACCGAGCACTGCTATCACAGATATATACAAGTATATTTGGTGGGGCAAACATACTTCTTCAGAAGCGAGCCTTAGCTTTACTGGGTAATGGTAGATGCAGTGTGTTCTATGCTAGTCCATGCCAGGCCTACTGGCCCGACGAGAGAGAGTGGAGTGCAGTACTTGCTCGTCCCTTGTCTGGTGCATGAGTGAGGATGTAGGGTGTCGCCCTGCTAGCTATAGGCTTGAACTCAGCCCATCAGATGTCAGCACCTGGCCTAGTGGTATGAGAGAGAAATATAATAAATAATAATAATATCTTTATTTCTACAAGTACATGTAGAAGGTATACAGTCCTAGCTGACATAATGGCATAGAAAGCCGCTTGTTATGCAGAACATTTCACGCAAATTAGGTCAGTTTTGTCCCAGGATGCGACCCACACCAGTCGACTAACTCCCAGGTTCCCATTTTACTTATGGGAACATACACAACCGGTGTATAGAAACATGCCTAATGTTTCTACCCTCGGTTGGAATCGAACCCAGACACCCGCCGTGTGAAGCGAGAGCTTTAGCCACCAGGCCACGGGGCATCATAAATTGCAAGAGCAATAACACATACTTATCAGCAATGTCTGCCATCCTACACTACCATACTTGACAACAATATCTGCCATCCTTAATTGCATGTGTAGGACATAGGGACAAGAATTCACACACATGGGACAAAGCCCAGCTGGTATCACACAAGTAAGATATAGCTTGGAGGAAGTGCATGGACACAGTCTTCATTCAAACCATCGGTACCACTGAGCACAACCAAGGCACTTTTTTTCCTAGCTAGAGAACTTGCTCATATTCTCTTACATCACCAGCAGTTAAACTGACCTGACAAGGGAACGAAAATAGCCCATTGCTTAAAAAAAGATAAAATTAATTACGGACCTCCATGTCACAGCCAGGCAATGAGAATTAGTTTGGAGACGTCATTAAACGAGGGAATCTATCGCTGTCTTCCACTTAATATTATTAGCCAGCTAATTAAAGTGATATTCAATTTTATATACAAGGGAGTTCGCGTGTCTGAGCGGCCAATTGTCATCCCCAGATACACAATGCCTAACAATAAATCACTAAATTTAAAATGGACTTCATTGTGATGTACCTGCCATGAACATCCATCTTGTATTCTTGACGTCACTGTGGAAGAAAGCCAATTACAGTAGAAGAAAGAGGAGGAGGATGATGAGGATGAGGACGAGACACGGAAGGAGCAAGAGGAAGAGAATTAGTGGGAAAGTGAGAAGGTGAGAGATAGGGTGAGACTGCTCGTCCAAGTCTTTCTATCTGCTGATCATTGAGTCAGAAATCTTAGGCAGATTATGAATGTGGTCGTAGAATCAGACAATTGGTGGAGCGAGACAGGGCATGCAGGTTCCCATTTCAAATGGAATTTCTCATACTGCAATTGTGCATAAAATATGTGATGGTGGGCTGTCTCAGTCTCCTTATTCACTCTCTGTCTAGATACAGTGCAATGTCTACCTTCGTGTGTGTCTCTGTATGTGTCTCTGTGTGTCTCGATGTCTGAATTTTTCCAGAATCCTTTTCATGAGCTAGCTCAAAATCACCAAGATTAGACTTTTTAGATTTTGCCACCGAAGTAGCTAGTTTATTGTGCACCCCATATCCATCTTGTAGACGGTAGCGCAATAGCATATGTATGCTCTTTTGTGCTTTCTTGCTTTATCACTTGCTCTTGTGAACTTTCAATTGATCTCTTGCATATTCTCTCGCTCTCTGGTGCTTTATATTGCTCTCTAGTGCTCTCGGTCTTTCTCTTATGCTTCCCCCCTCGTCTGAAATACTTCTCTGTCAGTCTTCTTAGCATTCTGAACATATGTCTCTCTATCTGTCCCTACATACAGTACAGCGTATTCACCAGGTTCTGCCTCTAAAGTCTTAGTTGTAATTCTTGGGCCCAGCCTTTGAATTCCAAGTAACTGGTAAGGCTTACCTTCTGCCCAATTATGTTTTATTACATCAACTTATGAGTATATTTAGAGTGTTGACTTACACTACATAACTTGAGTGTGTATGGAGTTGACCTATGCTGCATATATGTATATACATATATATATATATATATATATATATATATATATATATATATATATATATATATATATATATATATATATATATATATATATATATATATATACATATATATATATATATATATATATATATATATATATATATATATATATGTGCAAAACGACCACTCTGAAAGAATAGAGAAATTCCAAGCGCTTTCGTGACTACTCACATTATCAAGGAACTAGTTCCTTGATAATGTGAGTAGTCACGAAAGTGCTTGGAATTTCTCTATTCTTTCAGAGTGGTTGTTTTGCATATTCGGAAATCACCTGTTTACTGTGATCTTATTGCATATATATATATATATATATATATATATATATATATATATATATATATATATATATATATATATATATATATATATATATATATATATATATATTGAGTGGATGTATTACACTGGAATCGAGTATATCACTTGTATAAATGTATTAAGTTGGCTTCACTACATCCTTTGAGTGAGTGTATTGAACTGACCTAAGCTACATCCTATGAGTGAGTGTAATGAGTTGACCTACACTTCATCTGATCAGTGAGTGTATTGAATTCCCCTATACTGCATGACTTGAGTATCATTTCCTTTGATATACCCTTTGCTGGTTTCTAGAGTTTGTCTACTTCCGTAGCCCGGTCTTGGGTCAGGAGAGTCTGGTGTTTGTCTGGTCAATCTGGTTGTTTCTGCCAGCAACTCGCTCTCCCACATTTTCATCAGAACTTGGTTGATTTCAAACTTGGAAGAGGTATTTCTGTATCTTCTTCAAAGACTTTTACACATGTTTTGTATCCCAGAAGAGGAACCTTAATAAGGTTGCCCCATTTTTTTATAATTTTTCTTCCTTCAGCTTCACGATATTATGTAAAGTAAAAGGACACAAGTGCAACTAATGTGACATTTTATTGTGGCAACGTTTCGCTCTCCAGGAGCTTTGTCAAGCCGATACAAGCAGTATATGGACACAGAGGGTATATAAAGGCTCAGAGTGAGGTGCAATACTAGTGAGGCACCATTTCGACGTTCACTAGTAGTAGTAGTAGTAGTAGTGACAATATGGTAGAGCAATTAATTCGTACATGAGTAAAAGGATATAAAAGATATTACTTGGGTAACATAAAAATAGGTTGGACAAATATAGACTGGATAGAGAAGGCCTTTTTCAGTGTTCACTCTCTGTAATGTGCTTTGTGTAGTATAACAAGAGAGACTATGTGATGGCAGGGTTTACTGTTTTCAGGAGGATTCTCGCTAAGACTTCAGAGATGGTGAAGCTGCCGTTGTTTTGTTTAATTGTATTCAAAACAGCGATCAGTGCTGATTCGAGGCACTTGCGTCAGCGGAAATTAGTTTCTTTGATCACTAATTGGGCGTCCCTGAATTTCATGAGATGATTGGTGGAATTTCGGTGTTGTACACAGGCGTTGTTCAAGTTATCGTTCCTACATGCGTAAATGTGTTCATTGAGGCGGGTGTCGAGGTTTCTTGCTGTTTCACCTACATAAATCTTGTCACAGCCTCCACAAGGTATAGTGTGAACCCCTGCATTGACTGGTTCATGGTTCACGATATTATTTGGCTAATAACTCTAGTACACCTCCTCCATTACTCTTCAAATTTTCGATCATTGTTTGCGGTAACTAGAATAATATTCTTGAAACAACTGACGTGTTCAAGTGCCCTATGACAGAAACTGTTGAACTCATTCCCAGGATCCCCAAATATCTGGGACAATTTCTTAAACCTTCGGTTGCGAAGTTTCGAACATTCAAAAAGTGTCTCCTAATTCGGCAATTGCGCATTTTAAGTGTAAAATATTGAGAAATTGTTATTCTCGTTAAATCACATCTAATGAAGTTCAGTTCATTACTTATGAACACTTGATGTATCTTCAGGCAAGAATAGTACCCATTAATTTTCATTTGTTTGCAAGCAAATCTGTCGATGTAGAAAAAAAATAAAAAAATAGCTTGGAATTGTTGGATTCTTTGCCATAACACAAAAATGACTAATTTGCTCAGCTTAAAATTCCACCACTGGTGAGGCTCCTGGACCACAAGACCCATGCTGCTGCTGCTGGCTAGTATGAAAACCAACTTGCCAATTTCATTGTATAAATAGTGATCATTTTTATGTAACCACTAAATAAAGCTCCTTTTGAGTTTCTTCAAAATATTACTGACCATGCATCAGTAAGAAGACTGAAAATCTGAAATTTTTAAGAAATAGTTAAATGACTTGGCATCGTTGAAATCAGAACAATTACAGGAGAATGTCTTTTCTGATCGGCATTAAAATTTTGCCTTTGATAGACTTTATTAAAACACAGCTTATCACTCCCTTTCAACTGTGTAATTTTATTATGTAAAATGTTTGCATTGTAAAAACCAGACAATGCTTCCTCCGATTGACTTCAAACTTTAACTCCAAAAGTTTTGTGTTGAACTAGGGTTGTGTGGATGTACTCACCTACTCACCTACTTGAGCTTTCAGAGGTTGAGTCATAGTTCCTGGCCCTGCCTTTTCACTGGTCGCTACTAGGTCACTCTTCCTACTCCACGAACTTTATCATACATCTTCTTAAAGCTATGTATGGATCCTGCCTCCACTACATCACTTCCAAGACTATTTCACTTCCTGACAACTCTGTGACTGAAGAAATACTTCCTAACATCCCTGTGGTTCATCTGAATCTTCAACTTCCAACTGTAACACTTTGTTGCTGTGTCCAATCTCTGGAACATCCTGTCTCTGTCCACCTTGTCGATTCCTCTCAGTATTTTATATGTCGTTATCATATCCTCCCTATCTCTCCTGTCCTCCAGTGTCGTGAGGATGAGTGCCCTTAATTTCTCTTTGTAGGATATTCGTCTAAGCTCGGGGACTAGTCTTGCTGCAAACCTTTGCACTTTTTCTAATTTCCTTACGTGCTTTACTAGGTGTGGGTTCCAAACTGGTACTGCATACCCCAATATAGGCCTGGCGTACACGGAGTACAGAGTCCTGAACGATTCCTTATTGAGATGTCGGAATGCTGTTCTTAGGTTTGCTAGGCGCCCATATGCTGCAGCAGTTATTTGGTTGACATGCACCGCAGGAGATGTGCCTGGTATTATAATCATCAGAAGGTCATTTTCCTTGAATGCGGTTTGAAGTTTCTGGCACCCCAGGCTGTACTCCGTCTGCGGTCTTCTTTGCCTTTCCCCAATCTTTATGACTTTGCACTTAGTGGGGTTGAACTCCATGAGCGAGCTTCTGGACTAGGCCTGAACCCTTTACAGATCCCTTTGTAGTTCTGCCTGGTTGTGAAGGCTTACTCAGCCCTGTAAGATCTTAAGTAGGTATTACCAAGGCTGGCTCCTCCTTAGGAAAATTAATGAATAAAAAAAGAATAATAACATACAAATATAAGCACTTTATTATTATAATTGAAAATATAAAACATTTAAATATGAACTTTTATCCTATGCGAAAGAGAAATGAAAAATGAAATATAAAAATGGTACTTGAATTCAACACTGATACGTACAGTTAGACTGAGGTGTCTGGTTGATGTTGACACCGCGCCTTGTAGAAATTGTAGCCGTTGCTGATGATGTGGGGGGGGGAGTCACAGTTGTTGAGTGACAACCCAACGACTAGTTCCTCACAGTGTCTCTAGCCTTAAATAATCCGTCAAGATGATAGGAACGCAGGTCCTTCACCACTGTATAGATGGCACATTACAAACTGGTTATGCTCCTGGCAGCAACTTCACCAACAGAACCATATTTCCTAATGTTTCCAGCCATACCGGGAATCGACCTCCGGACCTCTTTGTGTGAGCTGAGTGCGCTAGCAGTCGAGATACGTAAAAAATATATTAAAGAAAAGTCGACAAAATATTCTGCTTCGCGAATATAAAACGTGCAGCCAGTGTGCACGGCTCTTGGAACTGCCATAATTCAGCTGTTCAAAGCTCCCTCAAGACTCACCCATTTGACTGTTTTTACAAGTTTAGTAAATTTATTCAGGTACAGGTACACATAAATGCAATTACATAAATTATCATATATAGCAGCATACGTGTAGATTACCTAGGATAACCCAAAAAGTCAAAGTGACTTATTTCCATATTTTCTGTGCCATATTGTCTGTGGTTAAGAAGACTGGCTGTACATCGCAGGACTCTCCACGCTGCTGGTACGTCACTTCCAGATATTTACTCCCCTGCCACCTCCCAGTGATTGAATGGTGGAAAGGAGATTTGTGAGTGACTGTGGCTCATGCTGATGACTGGCTGAGCAGCGTTCACCAGGAGAATGGTAGTCGGCCGTTTGGTGATTGAGGTTCAATTTGGTGTTTGCAACTGACTGGTTGAACGATGGTTATCTTCTCTTCCTACTCCTCCTTTTATTCTCATTTTCCCCTGTTTTTCTTCATCTTACCCTTTTTCTCCTCCTCGGGCCCCTTCTTTTCTCATGTTTCACTTCCTCTTTATCCTCCTCTCATTCCTTATCTTCGTTTTACTCCTCCTCTTCTCTTCATATCCTTTTTCTCCTTCCCTTTCCGCCTCTCTTTCCCTCTCTCCCTCACGTATAATAAGTTACTCACTCCCTCAGATATTACGTGTGTCATTCGCCTTGCCTCCTCCAATGTAGTTATTAATTGCTGTATTGTAAATATGGATGTGAATCCATTTCTCTCTGCCGTAGTAATCCGGCGCTTCACCTCTCAGATGAACCGCTAAATAAGGGGTGATGGTCTTTACATCCCTGGGAGACACTGTTTATTATATCGCGAAATGCCATGGCGATGCATATTTTCTCGCCTCTACCAGTGCCGACAGGAATTGTGTATTCAGAGAGGATTGAATTTTGGCTTAGTGGCATCGTTATTGATTTTCGATTCTTTCTTACGTTTATATGTCCTCTCGTTACTGTTCCTCCCATTTCAAATAGTTATTACCACTAGTGGCCCACGCTGGAGAGATTGCGTCTTACAGTGGAGAGATTGTGTCCCACGGTGGAGGGAGTGTAACTCTGGCTTTCACACATGTCGAACCGCAATGCCTCCCTCAATATTTTACTCTGGTCAGCACTCTGCTTGGAGGTCCTCCTGTAATTCACAATAGCCAAGACACTGCCTGGAGACGGCCAGTCAATCAAACCTCTGTCTCAGTCCTAGAGCTCGGAGGATCGAGCCTCCACCACTCAATACACTCAATGAACCACAAGGGTTTAATGTCTTACGTGAATATAATGGTAGCTAATACTCTGGTTGCTGCATAATCCGAGAATAGTATCTCAGAATTGCATATCACTAATACACGCCAGAGGAATATCACAGAGCGCAATAGATTTCTAATGCAGTTATTTAATAGCAATGAGGATCTGAAGTGAACCAGAAGAGCATTCACAAGTTATTAACTAAATGTTAACATCCCATTTTCTTCAATAAAGTGTTAAATTAGGACACACAGCCGGAAATAATTTCGAACACTCCACTAAGAAGCAAAAGCTTTGAAGCCAAGCTAAAGATGCATTCTCTTGTCATCCCAGAGATGCCAGTATCCTAAACTACACCAGCTCACTAAGTTTGAAGCCGCTCAGAACTTACATTATCAAGTTATCAAGATAGAAGGAACAAGCCAGTGGGATAAGACACTCAAAAATAATCATACGAAGAACAATATTTCAATTATCCCCGATTTGTTTCATGAAAATGACAAAATTGGACCTCCATGGACCAAGATCATTGCAAACTTTTTTCTTAAGTAAGATTAACGTTTAAAGTCTTAGCAAGTATGCATGTAAGTAATCAATTACATTTTATTAATGCTTTTAGCACATAACAAAATTTTGTATAATGATCTTAAGGGCACACAAAAGTTAAGTACATTGTATAGACTTAACCCAGAAAAAACAGTCATGTCAAACACTGTGGCATCTTTTATTAGAAAAAAAAATCCCCAGTGATTCCACAAGAAAATAATTAATAAAACTGGTACATTGAAACTTAAACAACATAAATTCCAGACGAAAATTTCAATGAGGAAATCCCATCAGAACTTAAGATTTAATGGTGACCAGAAGAGACATTCTCCAGATATTGTACAGAATCCAACCAAATTTTAATTAGACAGTCTAAACCCCCAAAATAAGTTTCAATCAGTTTCATAGATGATTCAGCTGTTAAAGATTTTTATAGATCATTGAAACACGCTAAACCACTAAGGATTATATATCTCTTGTGGAATGAGAGGCATTCAAATTTGACCAAAGAAAGGAAAGGATAAATCCAGTTCCTTGGATGTAAAGCATTTCACCTAGAACAAGGCAAAATAATGCAATAATATAAAAATATCATAACGTCAGTAACCCATTTCATTAACAACTATTTTCTTATACGTAGCAAACACGAGTGTTTAAATTTTTAAGCCAATAAATTAGGACATTATAAAACTATCTTTCGTAAAAAATAAATCAGGAGGAATGGTGTATTTAAAATGAAGAGAGAGCAACTGCACCTATCAATTGTTCCATCTTAGTAAGGGTTGACCAGAGTTGAAATTTTAAGTCGACTGGATAAGCCTCAGGAATTAACTTGTAAAGAAATTGGGAGTCAATACTACTCGTGAGGTTGAAACAGGATATAAAGGCGAGAGTTTCCAATATTTCTCTTTTTTTTTTTTTGCTGTCCAGTACGATAAAAAGAAACAGTGTGAAACTGGTCAATTTCACTTACTAAATCCAAATTCATTAGACAATAATTCTAGTAAGAATATACCAACTCTTAAGAGTTTGAAGACGACCAGAAGAAGCATTCTGTAGTTATTACACAGAAATCAATTTGTTTAACAATATTACGAAATTAAAACTGACACAGTTCAAAGAAAAACAAAACTTTCTTTTAATAAAACCTTTCACTGCTTAAAATTTTAAACTGATCAGAAAAGATATTTTCCAGTAATTGTTCTGAATACAACAATTTCAAATTTGCTAACAATTTCAATAAAAATTTCAAATTTTTACATAAACAGAATAAACTTAATATTCTGAAATCTATAAGACAAGTTATTCTTTATTTATTGAAAATATATCAAATATCACTATTAATCTTAATTAATAAAATTGTAAATTGGCATTTACTGAGCCCAATAACAAGGTGAACTTTTCTCTCTAGACAACACACTTGGGCTGAAAATTTGAAGACGATAAGAAGAAGCATTCTCTAGTATTCACGCAGAGTCCATAAAATTGAGCTCTTTTTGTAAATTATCATTTGACAAATTTTCCCGTAAACAAACTAAACTTAATAGGAACTATCTTTGCTGTAAGATGCATCATACATTAAATTCTGAAGCATTTCAGAATTTATACAGTCAAATATGTTTAACTTGCTTAAAGGGGAATCAAAATTTCACTATTTTATTCAAAAAAAAAAAAAAAAAAAAAAAAAAAAAAAAAAAAAAAAAAAAAAAAAAAAAAACAGATGTCTATCCACATATGGAAGATATCTGATACATGGAATCAATTTTGGAAATGTTTTAGTTATTTAGTGCAAAGTGTTACAGAGACTCGACCTTCCTTTCCCAAATCGCGAGGCACCAACGTTATTCTGTATAACGTATCTGTAACACATTACCTGTAATTTTCTACCTCCTAGTTCCAAACACAACACGTTGCATTTCCTGAGACTGAATTCTAGCAGCACTTACTAAATAATTTACGTTCCTTGACAGGTCTTCCAATCTAGGTAATATAGTCTACGTGTTTTTTTTTTTTTTTTTTTTTTTGAATTATTTTCCTACGGGGAACTGTGCCAAGGGCCGTCTGATAGTCTAGAAGTATGAAGGACTTCTATCTCACCCTTTACTTCCTGATTCTACTCATTTAACGATAAAAAATCAATTAGTTAAGTTAGCTGCTTCTCTCTTTTTTTATTTTTTCTCTCTCTCTCACTAAATGAACGAATTCTGATGCTGTTTTAATCACTTGGTCAACTTACACAATCACATTTAGTACTAATGAATTTCTCTTATTTTTATCTCAGGGAAATGAATGCTGAACTTCTTTAAATCTTCCACGATAATTTTCCTTAATTATTCCAGTCATACCCTACTTTTCATTTTATTTAATCCCAAAAGAACTTCCTAGAACTCCCCCTTTCCTCCTTGATGTAATGCCACTCATCATAACCCCAAGCCACCCATCCACATATTCCTCATTATGTTGATGTTTCTCGCCCTGAGCAACATCAGCAGCAGCTTCAGCGAATTCCATTAATGGATTGACTCTGAGAGGTTATTATACTAATGGAATACAATACTGATGAGTAGATAAATATGACACTTGTGCTACACTCAGTTATCTTTATTGTGAAGACGTTTCGCCAACCAGGGGCCAGGCTGGCAAAGCTCTCGCTTCACACGCGGACGGCGCGGGTTGATTCCCGGCGGGGTAGAAACATATCGACGCGTTTCCTTACACCTGTTGACCTGTTCACCTAGCAGCAAGTAGGTACCTGGGTGTTAGTCGATTGGTGTGGGTCGCATCCTGGGGACAAGATTGAGGACCCCAATGGAAATAAGGCAGATAGTCCCTCGATGACGCACTGCCTTTCTTGGGTTTTCCAGGGTGGCTAACCATGATGAGTTAAAAATCCGAACGATAGCTTATTTTATCTTATCTTTATCAATCCAATGCAGAGAATAATTTCTCAAGACACTTTAAGACGTGAAGCAGTAGTTAGAGGTGATCAGTCCCTCAGCCTTGATGAATGTATTGGAGACTTTGGTTAACATGTAGATAGAGTTTGATTGTAGATGAATGGTTCAGAGAACCGACATGTTGTTGAATCAGACACATGTGCAACTCTTGGGTTGCACATGTGTCTAATTCAACAACATGTCGGTTCTCTGAACCATTCATCTACAATCCTGTCAGACACTGCAACTTCTTGGGTTCTTAATACTTGGGAATTCTTCACTTGCCTAACCCTTGGGCACGACCTACTTCCACATTGGACAAATGTGACACCACCTACGACTGCTGCCCCTCACCTGTCCACGGTTTATAAGCTGCTTCTCTGCTCATATGCCGTATTCTATTCAAGATTGATGGACTGACCACATCGACTCAAGGCTGATGGACTGATTACCTCATTCTCCTCCTGTTCTTCAGTTTCTCCTTTGTATGGACTGATGAAGCCACTGTGTGGCGAAACGTTTCCTCAATAAAGATACCCAAGAGTTGCACATGTGTCTAATTCAACAGATATAGTTTGAGGTGATCAGTCTGAGCCGCAGCCTTGAGCACTCTTCTCGAGACGATGGATGAGGTGAGGAAGAAGTTTGAGATGAGTCCCTCAGCCCTGAGGATCTTAATTCACTAATGTGAAAGAATATATTAGGTAGATGATAAATTAGACACATGTGCAACTCTTGGGTATCTTTATTGAGGAAACGTTTCGCCACACAGTGGCTTCATCAGTCCATACAAAAGAGAATCGTGAAGAACAGGAGAGAAATGAGGTAATCAGACCCTCAACCTTGAGTCGATGTGGTCAGTCCATCAATCTTGAATACAATACAGCATATGTGCCGAGAAGTAGCTTATATACCGTAGGCAGGAGAGGTGCAGCAGATGTAGGTGGTGTCACATTTGTTCAATGTGGAAGTAGGTCGTGCCCAAGGGTTAGGCAAGCGATGAATTTCCAAGTATTAAGATCCCAAGAAGTTGCAGTGACTGACAGGATTGTAGATGAATAGTTCAGAGAACCGACACGTTGGGAATTCTTCGCTTACTTAACCCTTGGGCACGACCTACTTCCACATTCAACAAATGTGACACCACCTACGACTGCTGCACCTTTCCTGCCTTCGGTATATAAGCTACTTCTTGGCACATATGCTGTATTCTATTCAAGATTGATGGACTGACCACATCGACTCATGGTTGAGGGACTGATTACCTCATTCTTCTCCTGTTCTTCACGATTCTCCTTTGTATGGACTGATGAAGCCACTGTGTGGCAAAACGTTTCCTTAATAAAAATACCCAAGAGTTGCACATGTGTCTAATTTATCAACGTGCCGGTTCTCTGAACCATTCATCTACATATTAGATAGGTATAATGTTTGCCAGGAAACAGAACAAATGTTTCCTGACGTGGGCCATAGTCATATGATGACCCACAGCTGGAGCTTTAAGTTATCTGACCGAGGGCTTCCGCTGGCTTACAAATCCACCTCTTTTAAAAACATGTTTAGGATTATAACCACTGCTATATCACTAAGAATATATTTAGCAGAGATCCTAGAGCAAGGAGTAGACTAGGTTAAGCGTCATGGAATGTGACAATGACCATTGTTACAGGGGAAGGTAAGAGTTATTTTCCTTCCTCCATTACACATGGCTTCACAGTTGGCCCTCACTAACACTGTTAGAATAAACGCTGACAGTTATTAAGAACTTGTAGCGTTTGTAACAGAGTCCTTGTAGACGCGCGCGGCTTCTGACTCACAGAAGAGTAGCTGTTGCAGTAGTGCTGCATGCGGAATGAGACTGGTACCACGTGCGGGAGGAGGGTAGTGCTGGATGACGAATGAGACTGGTACCACGTGCGGGAGGAGAGTAGTGCTGCATGCGGAATGAGACTGGTACCACGTGCGGGAGGAGGGTAGTGCTGCATGCGGAATGAGACTGGTACCACGTGCGGGAGGAAGGTAGACCGAGTGCGGAAGGAGGGAAGTACAGAGAGTGGGAGGGGAGAAGTACAATGAGTGGAAGAAGGGAAGTATCATATGCGGGAGGAGGATAGTGCCGCATGTGGGAGGAGGCAAGAAGTGTCAGGTTGTTGATGAGTCAAACTAGTCGAAGATCTCTCATTTAATCATATTAATAGTGTCACCACATGACTCACGAAATCGTAATGACACGATTGCAAACAAACCATACCACGGGCGGGGATAGAGCCCGCGGTCAGAGAGTCTCAAAACTCCAGACCGTCGCGTTAGCCACTGGACCAGCTAGCCACAATAAGATTCGTCTCGTGGTATGGTTTGTTTGCAATCGTGTCATTACGATTTCGTGAGTCATGTCAACGGCTTTGAGGGGACTTGAGCTAGAGTTCGTCACGGCCATGCTAGCTGGAGATTCGTCTGTAAAAACTTGCATTTGTGGTCACAGTGGTGCCTATGCTAACCTTCCTATGGTGAAGAAATATACCTAGTTGGACGAATCTTATTGTGGCTAGCTGGTCCAGTTGCTAATGCAACGGTCTGGAGTTTTGAGACTCTCTGACAACGGGTTCTAACCCCGCCCGTGGTATTGCTTAATAGTGTCAGCCAGCACCAGGCAACGTCAGACAGAACCAGGCAGTGTCAGCAGCACCAGGCAGTGTGAGCCAGCCTCAGGTAGTGTCAGCCAACACCAGGTAGTGTCAGCCAGCCCAAAGTAGTTGACAAGCCAGCACCAGGTAATATCAATCAACATCACGGAGTATCAATCAGCACCAGACAGTGTCAACCAGCTCCAGACAGTGTCAACCAGCACCAGACAGTGTCAACCAGCTCCAGACAGTGTCAACCAGCACCAGGCTGCGTCAACCAGCACCAGGCAGTGTCAAGCAGCACCAGACAGTGTCAAGCAGCACCAGACAGTGTCAACCAGCACCAGACAGTGTCAACCAGCACCAGACAGTGTCAACCAGCACCAGACAGTGTCAACCAGCACCAGGCAATGTCAACTAGCACCAGACAGTGTCAAGCAGCACCAGGCAATGTCAACTAGCACCAGGCAGTGTCAAGCAGCACCAGACAGTGTCAACCAGCACCAGGCAATGTCAACTAGAGCCAGACAGTGTCAAGCAGCAACAGACAGTGTCAACCAGCACCAGACAGTGTCAACCAGCACCAGAGAGTGTCATCAAGCACCTTGAAGTGTCAAACAGCACCAGACAGTGTAAAGCAGCACCAGACAGTGTCAAGCAGCACCAGACAGTTTCAAGCAGCACCAGACAGTGTCAACCAGCACCAGGCAGTCTCAACCAGCACCAGACAGTGTCAAGCAGCACCAGACAGTGTCAAGCAGCACCAGAGAGTGTCAACCAGCACCAGGCAGTGTCAATCAGTGCCAGGCAATGTCAACCTGCACCAGGCAGTGTCAACCAGCACCAGGCAGTGTCAACCAGTACCAGATAGTGTCAACCAGCCCCAGACAGTGCCAACCAGCACAAGGCAGTGTCAACCAGCATCAGGCAGTGTCAACCACCACCAAGCAGTATCGCCCAGCACCAGACAGTGTCAACCAGCACCAGACAGTGTCAACCAGCACCAGACAGTGTCAGCCAGCACCAAACAGTGTCAGCCAGCACCAGACAGTGTCAGCCAGCACCAAACAGTGTCAGCCAGCACCAGGCAGTGTCAGCCAGCACTAGGCAGTGACAGCCAGCACCAGACAGTGTCAGCCAGCACCAAACAGTGTCAGCCAGCACCAGGCAGTGTCAGCCAGCACTAGGCAGTGTCAGCCAGCACCAGACAGTGCTAACCAGCACCAGGCAGTGTCTGCCAGTACCAGGCAGTGTCAGCCAGCACCAAACAGTGTCAGCCAGCACCAGGCAGTGTCAGCCAGCACAGGGCAGTGTCAGCCAGCACCAATCAGTGTCAACCAGCACCAGACAGTGTCAGCCAGCACCAAACAGTGTCATCCAGCACCAAACAGTGTCAGCCAGCACCAAACAGTGTCAGCCAGCACCAGTCAGTGTCAACAAGCACCAGACAGTGTCAGCCAGCACCAAACAGTGTCAGCCAGCACCAGACAGTGTCAGCCAGCTCCAAATAGTGTCAGCCAGCACCAGGCAGTATCAGCCACCACCAAGCAGTATCGCCCAGCACCAGGCAGTGTCAACCAGCACCAGACAGTGTCAACCAGCACCAGACAGTGTCAGCCAGCACCAAACAGTGTCAGCCAGCACCAAACAGTGTCAGCCAGCACCAGGCAGTGTCAGCCAGCACCGGGAAGTGTCAGCCAGCACCAATCAGTGTCAAACAGCACCAGACAGTGTCAGCCAGCACCAAACAGTGTCATCCAGCACCAAACAGTGTCAGCCAGCAACAATCAGTGTCAACCAGCACCAGACAGTGTCAGCCAGCACCAAACAGTGTCATCCAGCACCAAACAGTGTCAGCCAGCACCAAACAGTGTCAGCCAGCACCAGTCAGTGTCAACAAGCACCAGACAGTGTCAGCCAGCACCAAACAGTGTCAGCCAGCACCAGACAGTGTCAGCCAGCTCCAAACAGTGTCAGCCAGCACCAGGCAGTATCAGCCAGCACTAGGCAGTGTCAGCCAGCACCAGACAGTGTCAGCCAGCACCAAACAGTGTCAGCCAGCTCCAGGCAGTGTCAGCCAGCACTAGGCAGTGTCAGCCAGCACCAGACAGTGCTAACCAGAACCAGGCAGTGTCTGTCAGTACCAGGCAGTGTCAGCCAGCACCAAACAGTGTAAGCCAGCACCAGGCAGTGTCAGCCAGCACCGGGCAGTGTCAACCAGCACCAGACAGTGTCAGCCAGCACCAAACAGTGTCAGCCAGCACCAGGCAGTGTCAGCCAGCACTAGGCAGTGTCAGCCAGCACCAGACAGTGTCAGCCAGCACCAAACAGTGTCAGCCAGCTCCAGGCAGTGTCAGCCAGCACTAGGCAGTGTCAGCCAGCACCAGACAGTGCTAACCAGCACCAGGCAGTGTCTGTCAGTACCAGGCAGTGTCAGCCAGCACCAAACAGTGTCAGCCAGCACCAGGCAGTGTCAGCCAGCACCGGGCAGTGTCAACCAGCACCAATCAGTGTCAACCAGCACCAGACAGTGTCAGCCAGCACCAAACAGTGTCAGCCAGCACCAAACAGTGTCAGCCAGCACCAAACAGTGTCAGCCAGCACCAGTCAGTGTCAACAAGCACCAGACAGTGTCAGCCAGCACCAAACAGTGTCAGCCAGCACCAGACAGTGTCAGCCAGCTCCAAACAGTGTCAGCCAGCACCAGGCAGTATCAGCCAGCACTAGGCAGTGTCAGCCAGCACCAGAGAGTGTCAACCATCACAAGACAGTGTCAGCCAGCACCAGGCAGTGTCAGCCAGCACCAAACAGTGTCAGCCAGCACCAGACAGTGTCAGCCAGCACTAGGCAGTGTCAAGCAGCACCAGAGAGTGTCAACCAGCACAAGGCAGTGTCAGCCAGCACCAGGCAGTGTCAGCCAGCACCAAACAGTGTCAGCCAGCACCAGGCAGTGTCAGCCAGCACTAGGCAGTGTCAGCCAGCACCAGAGAGTGTCAACCAGCACAAGGCAGTGTCAGCCAGCACCAGGCAGTGTCAGCCAGCACCAAACTGTGTCAGCCAGCACTAGGCAGTGTCAGCCAGCACTAGACAGTGTCAGCCAGCACGAGACAGTGTCAACCAGCACCAGGCAGTGTCAGCCAGAACCAGACAGTGTCAGCCAGCACGAAGCAGTGTCGGCCAGCACCAGGCAGTGTCAGCCAGCACTAGGCAGTGTCAACCAGCACCAGGCAGTGTCAGCCAGAACCAGACAGTGTCAGCCAGCACGAAGCAGTGTCGGCCAGCACCAGGCAGTGTCAGCCAGCACCAGGCAGTGTCAGCCAGCACCAGGCAGTGTCAGCCAGGACCAAACAGTGTCAGCCAGCACCAGGCAGTGTCAGCCAGCACCAGGCAGTGTCAATCAGCACCAGGCAGTGTCAACCAGCACCAAACAGTGTCAGCCAGCACCAGGCAGTGTCAGCCAGCACCAGGCAGAGTCAACCAGAACCAGGCAGTGTCAACCAGCACCAGGCAGTGTCAACCAGCACCAGGCAGTGTCAACCAGCACGATACAGTGTCAGCCAGCACCAGGCAGTGTCAGCAAGCACCAGGCAGTGTCAACCAGCACCAGGTAGTGTCAACCAGCACCAGGCAGTGTCAGCCAGCACCAAACAGTGTCAGCCAGCACCAGGCAGTGTCAGCCAGCACTAGGCAGTGTCAACCAGCACCAGGCAGTGTCAACCAGCACCAGACAGTGTCAGCCAGCACCAAACAGTGTCAGCCAGCACCAGGCAGTGTCAACCAGCACCAGGTAGTGTCAATCAGCACCAGGCAGTGTGAACCAGCACCAGACAGTGTCAGCCAGCACCAAGCAGTGTCAGCCAGCACCAGGCAGTGTCAGCCAGCACTAGGCAGTGTCAGTACTCACAAATTTCTGGTTATTCCACACATTTATCAGGTTTGCTCTAAAACATTTCACTTTTTCATGGTATTCAGAGCACTGCTGAAATATCTCTCTCAAAATACCCCTTTTTTCCAAAATTTCTTGATTTCAAATTCCAGCCTCCCCTCTATTCACCAGTCCCTCAGAATCCTCATCCTTCCATTCCAATTCGCACCATACAGCAGGCACTATATACATCTGGTTCAGAATTTCATTTAAGTATTGGGGAAAGATTGTTTTAAAAATTTATACACACTCAATATATATATATATATATATATATATATATATATATATATATATATATATATATATATATATATATATATATATATATATATATATATATATATATATATATATATATATATATATATATATATACATATATATATATATATATATATATATATATATATATATATATATATATATATATATATATATATATATATATATATATATATATATATATATATATATATATATATATATATATATATATATATATATATATATATATATATATATATATATATATATATATATATATATATATATGGCTTAAATAGCAACGCTCATCTTGCCATAGAGGAACAGCGAAAATTTGTGTATGCAATAATTTCGCCAAAATCATTCAGAACCTAACGAAAAAAATATGTTTCACTGTGTTTGTTTAATATTAAATTATTGTAAACAAATCTAAAATATATTTTGTTGGGTAAGGCTAAAATAAATTGTTCTTGTTATAAAAAGGTTAGGTAAGTTTTCTAAGATTCTTTTGGAGCAAAATTAAAAAAATTTTCACTGACATTAATGAAAAAAATATATCTTAAAACGTATAAGAGAAAATTTTCGAAAGGTCTTAATTTTAAATGAGTTCTTGCTAATTGACCAGTTTTACATATTCTGCACGACATATATATATATATATATATATATATATATATATATATATATATATATATATATATATATGCAAAACAACCACTCTGAAAGAATAGAGAAATTCCAAGCGCTTTCGTGACTACTCACATTATCAAGGAACTATGAAAGTAAAGCATCCAAGGAAGGTATATAAGGGGTCTGGCCGGCACCTCACTATCAGATCCCACAACGGTTTAAACACCTGACGCGCGCCGACCCAACTTGGATAGGTCCTTGGCACAACTCACCCCACAAACTATTCTACCCAAGAAATAAGAAATTTTAAAGATTATTTGTCCAGTGTATTATTAAATTCTTCCCAAATTCTATTAATTATAAATGGATCTAATTTATATAAACCAAAGGAAATATTCATATTATTGTCAAAACTGCTTTTTATGAAACAAGATTCAATTATATTCCTGTCGACCATGGACTTGCTTGATACTACTTTCTCAACTTTTTGAAAATCAATTGGATGGTTAAAATCTCTTACATGAATAAATAGAGCATTGGAATCTTGTCCAGTTCTAATGCTATATTTATGTTGTTTTAAACTTAGTTCCTCGCATCAAGATAGAGTCAAACTGTCTGTTTTCTCATCAATGTTTTTGAGAGCTTCACGAATTTGTAGTCCTGAGTTCATAGATGAGGAAATATCCAAAATTTATGAAATAGGTAATGATTTAAAATACCCAAGAAATGTAATTGACAAATCTTTTAAAGTTGCTAGAAATACTTTTTACAATCCAAAAAGGGACAACCAGACTTATTCAACTAAAAATATGTTGGTTCTCCCTTACCATGAAAACTTGGTTGATATGCCTTCTCTTCTTAAGACTTTTAATATTAAAGTTGTATTCAAAAATCTTGATACAGTAAAAAAACTTTTGATAAAGAATTCCCCCCAAAATGCTGATGGATGTGTCTATAAGATTCCTTGTAAAATTTGCGATAAAGTTTATTACGGTCAAACTGGTAAAAATCTCGAACTAAGATTAAAACAACATAAATATAGCATTAGAACTGGACAAGATTCCAATGCTCTATTTATTCATGTAAGAGATTTTAACCATCCAATTGATTTTCAAAAAGTTGAGAAAGTAGTATCAAGCAAGTCCATGGTCGACAGGAATATAATTGAATCTTGTTTCATAAAAAGCAGTTTTGACAATAATATGAATATTTCCTTTGGTTTATATAAATTAGATCCATTTATAATTAATAGAATTTGGGAAGAATTTAATAATACACTGGACAAATAATCTTAAAAATTTCTTATTTCTTGGGTAGAATAGTTTGTGGGGTGAGTTGTGCCAAGGACCTATCCAAGTTGGGTCGGCGTGCGTCAGGTGTTTAAACCGTTGTGGGATCTGATAGTGAGGTGCCGGCCAGACCCCTTATATACCTTCCTTGGATGCTTTACTTTCATAGTTCCTTGATAATGTGAGTAGTCACAAAAGCGGTTGGAATTTCTCTATTCTTTCAGAGTGGTTGTTTTGCATATTCTGAAATCACCTGTTTACTGTGATCTTATTGCATATATATATATATATATATATATATATATATATATATATATATATATATATATATATATATATATATATATATATATATATATATATATATATATATATATATATATATATATATATATATATATATATATATATATATATATATATATATATATATATATATATATATATATGTGCAATAAGATCACAGTAAACATGTGATTTCGGAATATGCAAAACAACCACTCTGAAAAAAGAAAGAAATTCCAAGCGCTTTCGTGACTACTCACATTATCAAGGAACTATGAAAGTAAAGCATACAGGAAGCTATATAAGGGGTCAGGCCAGCACCTCACTACCAGATCCTACAACGGTTAAACACCTTACACGCGCCGACCCAACTTGGATAGGTCCTTTGCACAACTCACCCCACAAACTATTCTACCCAAGAAAATTTAAAAATTATTTGTCCAGTGTATTATTAAATTCTTCCCAAATTCTATTAATTATAAATGGATCTAATTTATATAAACCAAAGGAAATATTCATATTATTGTCAAAACTGCTTTTTATGAAACAAGATTCAATTATATTCCTGTCGACCATGGACTTGCTTGATACTACTTTCTCAACTTTTTGAAAATCAATTGGATGGTTAAAATCTCTTACATGAATAAATAGAGCATTGGAATCTTGTCCAGTTCTAATGCTATATTTATGTTGTTTTAATCTTAGTTCGAGATTTTTACCAGTTTGACCGTAATAAACTTTATCGCATATTTTACAAGGAATCTTATAGACACATCCATCAGCATTTTGGGGGGAATTCTTTATCAAAAGTTTTTTTACTGTATCAAGATTTTTGAATACAACTTTAATATTAAAAGTCTTAAGAAGAGAAGGCATATCAACCAAGTTTTCATGGTAAGGGAGAACCAACATATTTTTAGTTGAATATGGCTGGTTGTCCCTGTTTGGATTGTAAAAAGTATTTCTAGCAACTTTAAAAGATTTATCAATTACATTTCTTGGGTATTTTAAATCATTACCTATTTCATAAATTTTGGATATTTCCTTATCTATGAACTCAGGACTACAAATTCGTAAAGCTCTCAGAAACATTGATGAGAAAACAGACAGTTTGACTCTATCTTGATGCGAGGAATAATAGTGGACATAGGAACAGTTATTTGTAGGTTTTCTGTAAATTTTAAATTTGAATTCATTATTACCCTTAATAATTAAAACATCTAGAAAAGGCAATGAGTTATTTTCTTCAAACTCAACAGTAAAGTTTATAGAATGGGCTAAGCTATTTAATTTTCCAAGGAAATGGTGTATATCTACATTTTTGGGCATAAGACACAAAATATCATCAACATATCTGAACCATTTAGCTCTATTAGGGAGGATTGCGTTAAGTAACCTTGTTTCAAAAAATTCCATGTATAGGTTACTAAGAACAGGTGAAAGATGATTTCCCATTGCCATACCAAACTTCTGAGTGTAAAATTTATCATTAAATACAAATTTTGCATCAACAATACAAAGTTTAATAAGTTTAATGATAGCAGGAACTGGCAATGGTAAATCATAGTTAACGAGTTCTTCAGATAAGAAACTTAATAAATCATCAACAGGAACTTTCGTAAACAAGGAAGTAACATCAAAACTAACCATGTTAAAATCATTTAAGTCAGTCAAGGAGCTTAATTTATCAACCAAGTCTATGTTGTTTTTAACATTAAAGTTAGAAATTTTGCCAACAATAGGGCTCAAAATATCAACAAGCCATTTGGATAATTTATATGAAACTGACCCTATGGAGCTAATAATTGGTCTGACTGGATTCCCTATACATGGAATTTTTTGAAACAAGGTTACTTAACACAATCCTCCCTAATAGAGCTAAATGGTTCAGATATGTTGATGATATTTTGTGTCTTATGCCCCAAAATGTAGATATACACCATTTCCTTGGAAAATTAAATAGCTTAGCCCATTCTATAAACTTTACTGTTGAGTTTGAAGAAAATAACTCATTGCCTTTTCTAGATGTTTTAATTATTAAGGGTAATAATGAATTCAAATTTAAAATTTACAGAAAACCTACAAATAACTGTTCCTATGTCCACTATTATTCCTCGCATCAAGATAGAGTCAAACTGTCTGTTTTCTCATCAATGTTTCTGAGAGCTTTACGAATTTGTAGTCCTGAGTTCATAGATGAGGAAATATCCAAAATTTATGAAATAAGTAATGATTTAAAATACCCAAGAAATGTAATTGATAAATCTTTTAAAGTAGCTAGAAATACTTTTTACAATCAGAAAAGGGACAACCAGCCTTATTCAACTAAAAATATGTTGGTTCTCCCTTACCATGAAAACTTGGTTGATATGCCTTCTCTTCTTAAGACTTTTAATATTAAAGTTGTATTCAATAATCTTGATACAGTAAAAAAACTTTTGATAAAGAATTCCCCCCAAAATGCTGATGGATGTGTCTATAAGATTCCTTGTAAAATTTGCGATAAAGTTTATTACGGTCAAACTGGTAAAAATCTCGAACTAAGATTAAAACAACATAAATATAGCATTAGAACTGGACAAGATTCCAATGCTCTATTTATTCATGTAAGAGATTTTAACCATCCAATAGATTTTCAAAAAGTTGAGAAAGTAGTATCAAGCAAGTCCATGGTCGACAGGAATATAATTGAATCTTGTTTCAAAAAAAGCAGTTTTGACAATAACATGAATATTTCCTTTGGTTTATATAAATTAGATCCATTTATAATTAATAGAATTTGGGAAGAATTTAATAATACACTGGACAAATAATTTTTAAATTTTCTTGGGTAGAATAGTTTGTGGGGTGAGTTGTGCAAAGGACCAATCCAAGTTGGGTCGGCGCGCGTCAGGTGTTTAACCGTTGTGGGATCTGATATTGAGGTGCTGGCCTGACCCCTTATATAGCTTCCTTGTATGCTTTACTTCCATAGTTCCTTGATAATGTGAGTAGTCACGAAAGTGCTTGGAATTTCTCTATTTTTTCAGAGTGGTTGTTTTGCATATATATATATATATATATATATATATATATATATATATATATATATATATATATATATATATATATATATATATATATATATATATATATATATATATATATATATATATATATATATATATATATATATATATACATATATATATATACATATACATATATATGTACATATATATACATATATATATATATACATATACATATATATATACATACATATATATATATATATATATATATATATATATATATATATATATATATATATATATATATATATATATATATAAAGATATATATAAATATATATATATATATATATAGACAGCAACCAACCTGGGTGGTAGACAGCAACCACCCAGGGAAGTACTACCGTCCTGCCAGATGACTGTGAAACAAAAACCTGTAACTGTTTTGCATGATGGTAGGATTGCTGGTTTCTTTTTCTGTCTCATAAACACGCTAAGATAACAGGGATATCTTGCTACTCCTACTTACACTTTGGTCACACTTCACAGACACGCACATGCATATATATATATACATACATCTAGGTTTTTCTCCTTTTTCTAAATAGCTCTTGTTCTTTTTTATTTCTTCTATTGTCCATGGGGAAGTGGAAAAGAATCTTTCCTCCGTAAGCCATGCGTGTCGTATGAGGCGACTAAAATGCCGGGAGCAATGGGCTAGTAACCCCTTCTCCTGTATACAATTACTAAAAAAGAGAAGAAGAAAAACTTTATAAAACTGGGTTGCTTAAATGTGCGTGGATGTAGTGCGGATGACAAGAAACAGATGATTGCTGATGTTATGAATGAAAAGAAGTTGGATGTCCTGGCCCTAAGCGAAACAAAGCTGAAGGGGGTAGGAGAGTTTCAGTGGGGGGAAATAAATGGGATTAAATCTGGAGTATCTGAGAGAGTTAGAGCAAAGGAAGGGGTAGCAGTAATGTTAAATGATCAGTTATGGAAGGAGAAAAGAGAATATGAATGTGTAAATTCAAGAATTATGTGGATTAAAGTAAAGGTTGGATGCGAGAAGTGGGTCATAATAAGCGTGTATGCACCTGGAGAAGAGAGGAATGCAGAGGAGAGAGAGAGATTTTGGGAGATGTTAAGTGAATGTATAGGAGCCTTTGAACCAAGTGAGAGAGTAATTGTGGTAGGGGACTTGAATGCTAAAGTAGGAGAAACTTTTAGAGAGGGTGTGGTAGGTAAGTTTGGGGTGCCAGGTGTAAATGATAATGGGAGCCCTTTGATTGAACTTTGTATAGAAAGGGGTTTAGTTATAGGTAATACATATTTTAAGAAAAAGAGGATAAATAAGTATACACGATATGATGTAGGGCGAAATGACAGTAGTTTGTTGGATTATGTATTGGTAGATAAAAGACTGTTGAGTAGACTTCAGGATGTACATGTTTATAGAGGGGCCACAGATATATCAGATCACTTTCTAGTTGTAGCTACACTGAGAGTAAAAGGTAGATGGGATACAAGGAGAATAGAAGCATCAGGGAAGAGAGAGGTGAAGGTTTATAAACTAAAAGAGGAGGCAGTTAGGGTAAGATATAAACAGCTATTGGAGGATAGATGGGCTAATGAGAGCATAGGCAATGGGGTCGAAGAGGTATGGGGTAGGTTTAAAAATGTAGTGTTAGAGTGTTCAGCAGAAGTTTGTGGTTACAGGAAAGTGGGTGCAGGAGGGAAGAGGAGCGATTGGTGGAATGATGATGTAAAGAGAGTAGTAAGGGAGAAAAAGTTAGCATATGAGAAGTTTTTACAAAGTAGAAGTGATGCAAGGAGGGAAGAGTATATGGAGAAAAAGAGAGAAGTTAAGAGAGTGGTGAAGCAATGTAAAAAGAGAGCAAATGAGAGAGTGGGTGAGATGTTATCAACAAATTTTGTTGAAAATAAGAAAAAGTTTTGGAGTGAGATTAACAAGTTAAGAAAGCCTAGAGAACAAATGGATTTGTCAGTTAAAAATAGGAGAGGAGAGTTATTAAATGGAGAGGTAGAGGTATTGGGAAGATGGAAGGAATATTTTGAGGAATTGTTAAATGTTGATGAAGATAGGGAAGCTGTGATTTCGTGTATAGGGCAAGGAGGAATAACATCTTGTAGGAGTGAGGAAGAGCCAGTTGTGAGTGTGGGGGAAGTTCGTGAGGCAGTAGGTAAAATGAAAGGGGGTAAGGCAGCCGGGATTGATGGGATAAAGATAGAAATGTTAAAAGCAGGTGGGGATATAGTTTTGGAGTGGTTGGTGCAATTATTTAATAAATGTATGGAAGAGGGTAAGGTACCTAGGGATTGGCAGAGAGCATGCATAGTTCCTTTGTATAAAAGGCAAAGGGGATAAAAGAGAGTGCAAAAATTATAGGGGGATAAGTCTGTTGAGTGTACCTGGTAAAGTGTATGGTAGAGTTATAATTGAAAGAATTAAGAGTAAGACGGAGAATAGGATAGCAGATGAACAAGGAGGCTTTAGGAAAGGTAGGGGGTGTGTGGACCAGGTGTTTACAGTGAAACATATAAGTGAACAGTATTTAGATAAGGCTAAAGAGGTCTTTGTGGCATTTATGGATTTGGAAAAGGCGTATGACAGGGTGGATAGGGGGGCAATGTGGCAGATGTTGCAAGTGTATGGTGTAGGAGGTAGGTTACTGAAAGCAGTGAAGAGTTTTTACGAGGATAGTGAGGCTCAAGTTAGAGTATGTAGGAAAGAGGGAAATTTTTTCCCAGTAAAAGTAGGCCTTAGACAAGGATGTGTGATGTCACCGTGGTTGTTTAATATATTTATAGATGGGGTTGTAAGAGAAGTAAATGCGAGGGTCTTGGCAAGAGGCGTGGAGTTAAAAGATAAAGAATCACACACAAAGTGGGAGTTGTCACAGCTGCTCTTTGCCGATGACACTGTGCTCTTGGGAGATTCTGAAGAGAAGTTGCAGAGATTGGTGGATGAATTTGGTAGGGTGTGCAAAAGAAGAAAATTAAAGGTGAATACAGGAAAGAGTAAGGTTATGAGGATAACAAAAAGATTAGGTGATGAAAGATTGAATATCAGATTGGAGGGAGAGAGTATGGAGGAGGTGAACGTATTCAGATATTTGGGAGTGGACGTGTCAGCGGATGGGTCTATGAAAGATGAGGTGAATCATAGAATTGATGAGGGAAAAAGAGTGAGTGGTGCACTTAGGAGTCTGTGGAGACAAAGAACTTTGTCCTTGGAGGCAAAGAGGGGAATGTATGAGAGTATAGTTTTACCAACGCTCTTATATGGGTGTGAAGCGTGGGTGATGAATGTTGCAGCGAGGAGAAGGCTGGAGGCAGTGGAGATGTCATGTCTGAGGGCAATGTGTGGTGTGAATATAATGCAGAGAATTCGTAGTTTGGAAGTTAGGAGGAGGTGCGGGATTACCAAAACTGTTGTCCAGAGGGCTGAGGAAGGGTTGTTGAGGTGGTTCGGACATGTAGAGAGAATGGAGCGAAACAGAATGACTTCAAGAGTGTATCAGTCTGTAGTGGAAGGAAGGCGGGGTAGGGGTCGGCCTAGGAAGGGTTGGAGGGAGGGGGTAAAGGAGGTTTTGTGTGCGAGGGGCTTGGACTTCCAGCAGGCATGCGTGAGCGTGTTTGATAGGAGTGAATGGAGACAAATGGTTTTTAATACTTGACGTGCTGTTGGAGTGTGAGCAAAGTAACATTTATGAAGGGATTCAGGGAAACCGGCAGGCCGGACTTGAGTCCTGGAGATGGGAAGTACAGTGCCTGCACTCTGAAGGAGGGGTGTTAATGTTGCAGTTTAAAAACTGTAGTGTAAAGCACCCTTCTGGCAAGACAGTGATGGAGTGAATGATGGTGAAAGTTTTTCTTTTTCGGGCCACCCTGCCTTGGTGGGAATCGGCCGGTGTGATAATAAAAAAAAAAAAAAAAATAATATATATATATGTGTATATATATATGTATGTATATATATATATATATATATATATATATATATATATATATATATATATATATATATATATATATATATTCGGATTGGTGTTGCTCTTCGCCTAGCCGCCCCCATCCTCACCGAACATAGGTGTATTTGCGGAAGGGCGACAGCTGATCAATTCGGACTTCATGGTCTCGTGTGTCACACAGCAGAAGGGAAGTATGCCAGACATGAGGAGGTCAATGGCATCATAAAGAGAAGCCTCGCCACAGCCCGTTGACCAGCTCAACGGGAACCCCAAGTACAGAGGTCTGATGGAAGAAGAAGTAAGAAATGACAGAAGAGAAGCAATGAACTACATAATATTAACACTACAGACTGGGGGTCCCAAGGTGGTGATTGCAGTGGTTTACAACCAGCCACATAATAGCAGGAGACCAAGACAAGAATATGACGAGAGCAACAAAGCAATGGTGAGCACACTAGCTGAAGAGGTAAAAGGGCCTATATGGGTAAGGTAAGGCTACTAGTTTTGAGTGATTTCAATCACCATTTGCAGTGACCCTATCAGATCACCGAGGGAAAAGTCAAGGAGTGAAAGTGACATGCAGTCAGACAGAGGAGTGAAAGAAAAGAGACAGGTCCCATGCAAAGACACTATCAGGCCATCAAGAGATCAAGGAAATGTTAAGGAAAGCAACAATGGAGATGCTTAACTCGAATCACGAGATATGAAGGGAAATGCAATGGCAGGACGAAACTGAGAGGTCATGGGCTTCGGTAGGCCTAAGGGGTAATACATAAAGACGCCAGAAGGAGAAAAAAAAGAGACTGGAAATATCATAAAAGAGACAGGAAAGGATTAAATGACCCAGCTGACAAATTTTCAGAGAATAAAGGGGATACTCAAGGGGGAAAAAGTCCAGTCAAAATGATTATCAAATCAAAAGCAGTGTAAAACAGGATCCTGCAGCAGAAACCATAGCTAAGGGGCTAATCAAATTATCAACAAGTGTACCTCGACTTCGACAAAAAGCAAGAGAAATGACACCAACTGAAGGAGAGAATACAAAGATGCAAGGGGCAGTAAAGAGAGTCAATGAAAGAGATGGACAGGGAAACCCAGACTCAGGAGGACCAGCAAACATAACCTCCCTCAGAATCACCCACAAAACACCCTCAGTGTCAATAACCCCACCGCAACCAAACTAACCCAAAGTAATCAACACTCCATACTCACAGTCTCCCTATTCATTAAAAACTCCATCTTCACAGGAGCCTCCCATAGTATCCTGAGAGGTCTCCATCTCCCCCATCCCACATGAACACCCTATAACACAGTCTTGGAAAAAATGCTGAGAGTATGATACACCAACACAGAGGGAATAACAAATAAATATGAAGAGTGGCATGAAAGAACCACGGAAGCATCCGCAAGCATCATAGCACTCAGAAACAAAGCTAAAGGAGATGATAACAGATGTGATCATCCCATCCGGTTATCAGATTCTGAGGAATGATAGAGGGAACAGAGAAGAAAGAAGAGTTACACTGCTCATCAAAAAAGAGTGGAGATTCGAGGCAATTGAAGGAATGGATAGAAGGAAAGCAAGGGACTTCAGAGAAGGAACACTGCAGACTGGGAGTCCTAAGGTTGTGATTGCAGTGATGTACAGCCCATCACAAAATAGCAGGAGGCCAAAACAATATTATAATGAGAACAACAGAGCAGTAGTGGGCACACTAGCTGAGGTGGCCAGACGAGCCCATATGGGTAGGGAAAGAGATTGACTGGGAAAACCTGGAGTGGCATGGGGGACCAGAAACGTGGAGGGGTGAGATGATGGAGGCAGCACTGGAAAACCTTATGCATCAACATGCTAGAGACACTACCAGACAGAGGGGAGAGGATGAACCAGCAAGGCAAAACCTCATATTCACCTTGAGTAGAACAGACATTGAGTACATCACATATGAAAGGCCCCTAAGAGACAGTGATCACGAGGTCCTGAGCTTCGAATACATTGTAGAGTTCACAGTGAAGAGTGAAGCACCATGTGTAGGACAGGAGAAGCCAACTACAAAAGAGGGGACTTCACAGGCAAGAGGAATTTCCTGCATGAGGTACAGTGAGAAAGAGAAGTGGTGAGATAAAGAGTAAATAAAATGCATGAATATGTGACTTTAAAATGCAAGGAGGCAAAGAAGAGGTTCGTACCTAAGTATAACAAAAACAATGGGAAGACATGAATGAGCCCTTGGTTCACCAAAAGGTACAGATGCCAAAACTAAGTGCACTAGAGAATGACAAAAGTATAGAAGACAAAGGACCCAGGAAAATAAGGAGACAATCCAAAGGGCCAGAAATGAGTAGGCATGGATAAGGAGGGAGGCCCAGGGGCCATACGAGAATGACATTGAAAGTGAAATCTAACCCAAATCTGTTGTACAGCCACATCAGGAGGAAAACACCAGTCAGGACCAGGTAATCAGGGTGAGGATAGAAGGAGGGGAGATCACATGGAATGACAAAAAAGTAAGTGAAGAGATCAACATGAAAATTAAGTATTTTCAGAGACAGAGAGTACACCAGCAAACCGAAGTGGAATGGTGCACCAACAGGTGTAGGACACACTACACAACTGAGGAGGAGGTGAAGAGGCTGGTGGGACCGGGCAACATCTCTCCGTGGGTCCAGAGAGAGGGAGCAGAGGCACTATGTGTGCCACTAACAACAATATTCAACACATTTATCAAAACAGGGCAACTACCAGATGTAGCAAATGTAGTCCCAATCTCTAATAAAGGAGATAGGCAGGTAGCATTAAACTACAAACCAGTGTCACTAACAAGAATAGTCTGCAAAGTCATGGAGAAGCTTATCAGGAACAGACTGGTGGAGCACCTTGAAAGAAATGTGTTTATACCCGATAGCCAGCACGGTTTCAGGGAAGGGAAATCATGTGTTACAAACCTACTGGAGATTTATAAGATTTACGAGAGACAGAATGTTCCAGAGAAGAGACACATCAACATGGGACCACAACTGGAAGCTGAAGAATCAGATGAGTCACAGTTATGTTAGAAAGATCTTCAGTCACAGAGTTGTCAAGAAGTGGAACAATCTAGAGTGATGTAGTGGAGGCAGGAACCACACATAGCTTTAAGAAGAGATACAATAAAACTCATGGAGCAAAAAGAGAGTAGACCTAGTAGCGACCAGCGAAGAGGCGGAGTCAGGAGCTGTGAATCAATTCCTGCATCGCACACACATACACACACACACACACACACATACACACACACACACACACACACACACACACACACACACACACACACACACACACACACACACACACACACACACACACACACACACACACACACACACACACACACACACACACACTTGGTTCTGAGCTTTGAATACATAGAGTTACAAGTGGAGAGGGTAACAGTTGAATGGGAAAAGCCAAACTATAAAATGGGGGACTACACAGGTATGAGGAACTTCCTGTAGGAGGTTCAGTGGGACAGCGAATTGGTAGGAAAGTCAGTAAACGAAATAATGGAATACGTAGCAACAAAATGCAAGGAGGCAGAGGAAAGGTTTGTTCCCAAGAGCAACAGAAATAATGGGAAGACCAAAGCGAGTCCTTGGTTTATCCGAAGGAGTAGGGAGGCAAAATCTAAGTGCACTAGAAAATGGAAAAAGTACAGAAGGCAAAGGCACCAGGAAAATAAGATCAGTCGAAGAGCCAGAAACGAGTATGCACAGATAAGGAGGGAGGCCCAGCGACAGTACGAAAACGACATAGCATCGAAAGTCAAGTCTGACTCGAAACTGCTGTATAGCCACATTAGGAGGATAACAACAGTGAAAGACCAGGTGATCACGCTGAGGAAGGAAGGTGGGGAACTCACAAAAAACGATGAAGAGGTATGTGAGGAGCTCAAAACGAGATTTAAGGAAGTATTTACAGTGGAGACAGGAAGAACTCTGGGAAGACAGCAGCGCTGTATAGCCTTTGTGGCTTAGCGCTTCTTTTTGATTATAATAATAATAATCTGGGAAGACAGGACAGAGGGGGACACCAACAATGAATACACCAACAAGCGTTGGACGACATACACACTACTGAGGAGGAGGTGAAGAAGCTACTAAGTGACCTTGATACCTCAGTGACGATGGGACCGGACAACATCTCCTCGTGGGTCCTTAGAGAGGGAGCAGAAATGCTGTGTGTGCCACTAACCACAATCTTCAACACATCCCTTGAAACTGGGCAACTACCTGAGGTATGGAAGATGGCAAAAGTAGTTCCCATTTTTAAAAAAAGGAGACAGAAAAGAGGCACTAAACTATAGACCAGTGTCACTGACGTGTATAGTATGCAAAGTCATGGAGAAGATTATCAGGAGGAGAGTGGTGGAGCACCTGAAACGGAACAAGAGTATAAATGGCAACAGCATGGATTCATGGAAGGCAAAACCTGTGCCACAAACCTTCTGGAGTTTTATGATAAAGTAACAGAAGTAAGACACAAGAGAGAGAGAGAGGGGTGAGTTGATTGCATTTTCTTGGACTGCAAGAAGGCTTTCAACACAGTTCCTCACAAGAGATTAGTGCAGAAGCTAGAGGATCAGGAGCGTATAACAGGAAGGGCACTGCAATGGATCAGAGAATACCTGACAGGGAGGCAACAAAGAGTCATGGTACGTGATGAGGTATCACAGTGGGCACCTGTGACGAGCGGGGTCCCACAGGGGTCGGTCCTATGACCAGTGCTGTTTTTGGTATATGTAAATGGCATGATGGAAGGGATAGACTCAAAAGTGTCCCTGTTTGCAGATGATGTGAAGTTAATGAGAAAAATTAAATCAGATGAGGCTCAAGCAGGACTTCAAAGAGACCTGGACAGGCTGGACACCTGGTCCAGCAACTGGCTTCTCGAATTTATCCCCGCCAAATACAAAGTCATGAAGATCGAAGAAGGGAAAGAAGACCGCAGACAGAGTATAAGCTAGGTGGCCAAAGACTGCAAATCTCGCTCAAGGAGTAAGAACTTGGGGTGAGCATAACACCGATCACGTCTCCGGAAGCACACATCAACCAGATAACTGCTTCATCATATGGGCGCTTGCAAACCCAAGAATAGCGTTCTGATACCATAGTTAGAAATCGTTCAAGATACTGTACACCGTGTACGTCAGGCCCATACTGGAGTAAGCAGCACCAGTTTGGAACTCACATCGGGTCAAGCAAGTCAAGAAATTAGAGAAAGTGCAAAGGTTTGCGACAAGGCTAGTTCCAGAGCTAAGGGGAATGCCCTACGAAGAAAGGTTAAGGGAAATTGGCCTGATGACACTAGAGGACAGGAGGATTAGGGGAGACATGATAACGACCTACAAAATACTGCGTGGAATAGACAAGGTGGACAGAGACAGGATGTTCCAGAGAGGGGATACAGAAACAAGGGGTTACACTAGGAATTTGAAGACTCAGATGAGTCAAAGGATGTTAGGAAGTATTTCTTCAGTCATAGAGTAGTCAGCAAGTGGAAGAGTCTAGCAAGTGATGTAGTGGAGGCAAGAACCATAAATAGCTTTAAGACAAGGTATGATAAAGCAGGGAGAGAGAGGACCTAGTAGCGTTCAGTGAAGAGGCGGGGCCAGGAGCTGAGTCTCGACCCCTGCAACCACAATTAGGTAAATACACACAAACACACACGCATACACACACACACACACACACACACACACACACACACACACACACACACACACACACACACAATACACACACACACAATACACACAACCGAGGAGGAGGAGGTGAACAGGCTGTGTGCCACTAACAACAATCTTTAACACATCCATCGAAATGGAGCGACTACCTGAGGTGTGGAAGACAACAAATGTTGTCCCAATTTTTAAGATAGGAGGCAGACACACTGCATTAAACTACAGACCAGTGTCACCGTCATGTATAGTATGCAGATTCATTGAGAAGATTATCAGAAGAGCGATAGAACACCTAGAAAGGAACAAGCTTATACACAACAACCAGCACTGTTTCAGGGAAGGGAAATCCTGTGTCACAGACCTGCTGAAGTTTTATAACAAGGTGACGGAAGTAAGACAAGAGGGAGAGAGGAAGGTAGGTAGACTGCATTTCCTTGGACTGCAAGAAGGTTTTCGACACAGTTCTACACAAGAGACTAATGCAAAACCTAAAGAATCAGGCACGCAGAACAGGAAAGGCACTGCAATGGACCAGAAAATACTTGACAGGGAGGGAACAACGAGTCATTGTATGTAACGAGGTCTCAGAGTGGGCGCCTGTGAAAAGCGGGATTCTAGTGGGGTCAGTCCTAGGACCGGAGCTGTTTCTGGTATATGTGAATGACATGACGGAAGGTATAGACTCAGAAGTGTCCCTATCTGCAGACGATGTGAAGTTAATTAGGAGAATTAAATCGGATGAGGATCAGACAGGACTACAAAGAGCCATGGATAGGCTACAAGCCTGGTTTAGCAACTGCCTCTTTGAATTTAACACCGCCAAGGTCATGAAGATCGGGGAAGGGCAAAGAAAACCGCAGACAGAGCATAGGCTAGGAGGCCAAAGATTGCAAACCTCACTCAATGAAAAAGATCTTGGGGTGAGTATAATACCGAGCACATCTCCTGAGGCGCACATAAACCAGACAACTGCTGCAGCATATGGGCGCCTGGCAAACCTAAGAATAGCGTTCCGATACCTGAGTAAGGAATCGTTCAAGACTTTGTACACCGTGTATGTCAGCCCCATTTTGGTGTATGCAGCATCAGTTTAGAATCCACACCTGGTCTAGCACGTCAAGAAATTAGAAAAAGTGTAAAGGTTTGCAGCAAGACTAGTCCCAGAGCTAAGGAGAGTGTCCTACGAAGAAAAGTTAAGGGAAATCGACCTGACGACACTGAAGGACAGAAGGGTTAGGGAAGACACGATAACGACATACAAAATACTCCGAAGAATTGACAAGATGGACAAAGACAAGATGTTCCAGAGGTGGGACACAGAAACAAGGGGTCATAATTTCAAGCTGAAGACTTCGATGAGTCAAAGCGATGTTAGGAAGTATTTCTTTAGTCATAGAGTTGTCAGGCAGTGGAATAGAAAGTGACGTAGTGGAGGCAGTAGTTCTACATAGTTTTTAGACGAGGGTTGATAAAGCTCATAGAGCAGGGAGAGAGAGGACCTAGTAGCGATCATTAAAGAGAAGGGGCCAGGAGCTATGAATCGACCCTTGCAGTCACAAATAGGTGAATACAAGGCACACACACACACACACACACACACACACACACACACAGAGCTGACCCTTGCAGCCATGTATAGGAATACATGCAGTTGAGTACACGCACATACGTGTACTCACCAAGGAACCTTCCAATATCTAGCCCTCTACGCTTTTTACAGGGTAAAATTCCCTCGCTCTTTTTATGCATGATTCCTGCAAGTTTTTTGGCATATAGCCATTACGGGCTCCTGACCTTAATCCATTTTTAAACTTTTTGAAAAAAAGTACGATCTTTTTCTTTCCAAAATTTCTTTCATTAAAATTGTGTTGACACCGACGTTAGGTAATATGCATTCATTAGTATTTTAAAGCCTTCCATAAAAATTGTGATTTTTTATTAAATTTGACATACAAATATTTTTGCGTTGTGCATGTCTTAAAATAAGGTTGATTTGTTGATACCAGGCATGTTAGCAGGCAAGCAGCTATGTAGAGAGGAAGGCAAACAGGTTGCAATCTAGGTAAGCAGACTGAAAGGCAGGTACGCAGGTTTGCAGGCAGGCACACAAGCTATCAGGCAGGCAGGCTGGTAAGCATGCTTGTTCTGTAGGCAAGCAGATAGTTAGGCAGGCAGGCAGGTAGGCAGGCATGCAGACAAATAGGCATTAAGGTAGGCAGGAAGACTGGGAGGCAAATATGCAGGTAGACAAGCAAGCAGGCGTACCGCTAGGAAGGCAGGAAAGCAAACTGGTAAACAGGCAAGTAGGCAAACATTAAGGCAGGAAATCAACTAAGCAGATCGACAGGCAAGCAGACAGGCAGGCAGGCTTGCTGGAAAGTAGATACACAATTTTGTAGATAGTCATGCAAGCAGAAATAGGAACATCAAAACCTAAGAGTAGAGGACTAGTGGAGTAGGCAATAATTCACTTTTTTGTAATATTTGTCAGTGAGGAAAATATTAAATCTTCGTATATGGTACTCAGTAGGCATGTCTCGACCCTTCAAATTAAACCATGTCTCGGTTATTGCAATAATATCGTTTCTGTATTTTTAGTTAATCGTCGTCTTTTTTTTTTACTTTGTTACCAGATTACTTTTATTTGTAAAATACTGTATATGCTGAAAACATTATTCTTCTGAACCTTTACCACATTCATCTTTGTCTCTCCACTACTTTCTTGTTCTTATCATTTCTCAAAGTTTCTGAATGTACCACTACATTAATGGGCTGGGTCACCAACTGGACAAGATCCGGGCAGGGACAATACCGGCAAACCTCATCGATTCAAACTGAAGGTGTTCAGTCCATCTACCTTGATTAGTACGAAGCAAAGGCAGAAGGTTGAACATTTATAGAAGACAGAGATGTGCAGTACTTAAAAAACATTTCGAAGAGTGGTGAGGAAATATTTATTTAGGCTTAGGCTTTGATATCATAAATTTTAGGAATAACAGTCATCAAGTAACATTGGGTAAAGATGATTACAGAAACTGTGGGAAAGCAAAGCTGAATAGGGAAAATATGCAGAAGAAAAAACATATTATGTAACATATTTGCACAGAAGAAAAAGCATATCAAAATATTTTATACAAATAGTCGAAGGACCAGTAATAAAATGAATTATGTTTAGTAGCATGTGCGGGAAACATTTTTGTTATTGCAATAGCTGAAGCAAGGTAAAATTTAAAGAGTCGAGACATGAATGCTGAGTCCCACATTCAAGGCACTAAATTGTTCCATGTTGATAGAAATAACGGGAAGGGAGGGTGGGGTAGTGTAGTATGTCCGAGATAACATGAAACTGAACCAACGATGCCCTCTGTTGAGCAACTCTACTAACAGGTTAAGAAACTGAAAGAGGTCAGGTGAGAGATACGGTGACTGACTGATTGGATATAAAGGATTTGCATTAATGGGGTCAAGCTTGAATGGGGACCGGTCATAATTTACATTAATGACCTGGACGAAGAAATAACGAGTGATATGAGTAAATATAAGTGGAATAATATATTCTGAGGACAGCAATAACATATTCTGAAGACAGCAATGGACGTCACGTGGATTTGGACAAATTAATGGCATGGTCTGAAAAGTGGCAGATGCAGTTCAGTGTGGACAAGTGTAAAGTTCTAGTCCTTGGAAACGAAAATAATCCTCTTAGTTAAAAGCTAGATGACTGTGGCATGCAAAGAGTACGTAACCTTTATTCGGCGCATGTACACACCCTCAAGCGAACCAGGTGACTAAGAGTTGACGATGGGGCCCCGTCGTTCAACTAGTGACCAGGTTCCAGCCAATAAGATGGTTTTGGCAATCGCAGAGGTTATGTGGGTACCACTCTCCTGTTTGCCCTTGTCATTCCCATTCTAGAGCTGGTTGAAGCACGGTCTGCTCTCTTGTGGCTTCTATTCTGCCTTGCTTACCGTGGAGTGCGCTAATACCTATCACTGTACGTAGTGTATATAGTGTACATATTGCTGTTCTAAATTGGTGAAGGATAATATAAGTATAAACTTTTCTGCTGTGTTTATTTTGCTCCCTTTACACCCATGATAACAGGCCATTTGGACTCCTGGGATGTAATATGGGTAGCCTGTCCGAGAGCTGGAGCTGGACTTAGAGAAAGGGTTGAGCCTAGGGTGAAGCTGGTAGCAGGAACATTGTGCAGCTTGCTGTCTGGCATTGCATTAGCTTTGCCAACGCTTTACAAATTTTGCGTGTCAGTTACTTTGCTATGGTCAGCCTTGCTATTGTGTGATCGTTCAAAAGCTCGCTACTAGCTTGTTCGGTGTGCGCGCTTCGCTACGGTCAATCTTGTAGAACAGTGTGTAGCTTGCTGTCTGGCATTGCTTTACAAAGTTTGCGTGTCAGTTGCTACTAGCCTGTTCGGTGTGAAGAATTTCACAGTCAGCTTTGCTATTGCATGCGTATGCGTATTCTGCAATCGTACTGTGCATAGCTAAGCGTGTTCTGCAAATTAACGTGTTATGTTGGGGTATTCTGCAATCGTACTGTGCATAGCGAATAACTTGTACATTGTGGTATGCCACCTGGACGAGTCAGACGTCTGGTGTCGGCATATACTTTGTATAACCTACCTAAATTGTCCCTACAGCGTTGTTGACAAATTGCTCGTTCCATTGGCATTAATTACGAACGTACTCTCACAGCTGCGCAACTGCGTTCACTGATTACTGACAAACTTCGAGAAGAAGAGATGGCACATCAGACTCCTCCCTTTACGGGAGCTAGGGCAAAAACTACTATGTTCTCGCAGGAGGAAGATGACATATCAACGGAGCAAAACAGTCAGTCTAGTGCAGCAGGGTTGTCTCAAGATGAATCAGCGGCGTTGGCACTTGAGCTGTCAAAAATCAGTCTTGAGCAGACTAGGGAACAGAGAGCATTTGCAAAAGAAGAATTTGATAGGGAAAGAGAAAGAAGGCAGTTTTCGCATTCTGTAAATGATTTTAGTTTACAGAAAGCAGTACAGCTTGTTTCCCGCTTCAATGAGGCCAAACCAGAACAATTTTTCGAAAGCTTCGAAAATCAGGCTCGAGCTTTGAGGTGGCCGGAACAGCATTGGGCATCGTTGGTTCGCACAGCATTGTTTGGTAAGGCACAGGAATTTACGTCAGTGTTAAGTGACGCTGAATTTTCCGATTATCAAGTAGTGAAAACCACAGTTTTGGGAGCATATACATGTATCCCAGCTAAGTACAAGAAATTATTTAAATTAGGCAGGGGACAGCTTGGTCAATCCCTGGTTGATTTTGTGCGACAGCAGACCAAAGCTTTTACCAGCTGGTATGATCTAGTACAGCTTATTCTGATTGGCAACCTGCTGGAGTCTGTGAGACCAGAGGTTCGAGTCTTTCTGCAGGATCGTGACTTAACCACTGCATTGGAGGCAGCCAGGTTGGCTGATACCATTGAAACTAACTGCTCCTGGTCCGAGCGATCCCGTCTCTCTTTTCAACAGCCTGGCATGAGCAGAGATCGTCGACCTTGGAGAGTGAAGTGCCAGCCGGAGGGAGAACGTCTACGTCAGCCAACTAAGTCACCTGGTGAGCCACGCTTCTCAACTTATGGTCCACCTGCTGAGAGACAAACTACTCAACATGGTGCATCTCGACAACAGTATTCAGAGAGACGCCAGCCAGAACGACACCAGTTGCAACGTCAGCAGGGAGTAAAGGGCAAGCCTTTCGTCTGCTTCCTCTGTAACAAAGTAGGTCACATCCTTCCCAAATGCCCCCACAAACCCCAACCCATTGGGAAAATCTCTAATATCCCTAGTAACATGTCCCCGAGAGAAGTAGAAAAAGGGATGGCCCCTTATTATTGTAAGAGTCTTATTTTCCTTCAGGAAAACTCAGAAACAACTGAAGTCAAAACCTTTAGAGATACTGGAGCATATTGCTCACTTATAAGAGAGGGAATATTACCCCTTTCAAAGAGCATTTCCTTGAATTCCTGTTTTAGTGGAAGCATTTGGAGGAACTATATATTCTGTCCCTTTGCATAAAATTTATGTACAGTGCAAATATTACACTGAGTACTTGACTGTGGGTGTATCCGAAGGATTCCCCATAAAAGATGCCATGTTATTACTGGGTAATAACATTACTGCTGCTAGTGTGTGTCCTGAACCTATAATGATTAATTCTTCTCTGGTGTTGGCCATAACTCGGGCAACATCCCAAGGGTTGTCTGGCGAGAATGTTGACCTATCCTTGGACGACTCCGATCTCGGAATAGCCTCGTAAAACAAGTGAACAGACCCCGATCAAGCCTTCCTATTCCCAGGTTGCAGGATTGCCAGATATCTCTGTTTCCATGCCCGAGGGACTGTCCTTCCGGGAGGAACAACGAAAGGACCCTTCATTAAAATTCGCTTTTCAGGCAGCCATGGGTAAATCCTCTTTGGATCATCCGGTCAAGTATGAACTTGAAACGATTATTTGATCTGCACTGAGACTGGTAAGGAGATAGAGGGCCGGCAATTGTCTGACAGGTTAGTGGTTCCAACAAAGTTTAGACCTCAAATATTGTATATAGCTCAAAATACTTCATTAGGAGGTCACTTAGGAATTATTAAAACCTTGTATAGAATCACAAAAAAATTTTATTGGCCAAAATTAAAGCACGATGTGAAGAATCATATCAGGTGTTGCTGAGAATGTCAGCAAGTAGGGAAACCTGGACATTCCATTAAATCTGCACCTCTCCAACCTATACCTGCTGATGGAGAACCTTTTGCAGATTTAATTATAGATTGTGTAGGTCCACTACCTAGGTCAAAGTCGGGAAATCAGTATTTATTTACAATTATGGATAGAGTAACCAGATATCCTGAAGCAATTCCCATGTGCAGTATTAATACTAAAGCTATTCTCAAAGCTTTAACAAAATTAATTTCTTGTTTTGGCATTCCTAAAACTATTCAAAGTGATCAAGGTACTAACTTCACTGCCAAAGCATTTAGGGAAGCATTAACTAGGTTAGGGATAATCCACAACTTATCCACTGCCTATCATCCTCAGTCCCAAGGCGCCTTGGAAAGATTCCATCAGACGTTAAAAACCATGATAAGAACTTTTTGTAGGCATTTTCCTACAGACTGGGATGAATCACTACCTTTGTTGCTGTTCTCAGTACGAGAAACAGTGCAAGAGTCTATCGGGTATAGTCCGTTTGAGCTGATCTTTGGGCACAATGTACGAGGTCCTCTTCAGGTGCTCAAAGAAGGATGGATGGGAGAAGACGTGAGCTCAACACTCTACAACCCGTCTTCAAGGTTGCAGGTGGCACGTCAGTTAGCCAAGGCTAACCTAAAGACAGCTCAAAATATGATGAAACAGAGGTATGACAGAAATGCACAATTCTGCTCCTTCCATCCAGGAGACAAGGTGCTGGTGCAAGAACCTATGCCTGGCCACACCTTGAAAGCTAGATTTACGGGACCTATGCAAATTGTAAGTAAATTATCTGATGTAAATTATGTGGTAGCTCCCATTGATAAGACCTCAAAAACTAAAACTTACCCCATTAATCAATTAAAATCTTTTCATACACCAGATAAAGTCCCAGTAATGACTCTGTCCTCTTCCTCTGAGGACGACTCTGATTCTTTGCACTCTATTTCCGAAATTAATGTTAAACTTTCAAATTCTGTCCTCCTTAAGAACCCTAGCCGTTTAATGGAGGGACTATCTGAAATGCAAGCAACGAGTTTAACTGAGCTTCTACAGTCATATCCTAATATTTTTTCGGATGTGCCGAAAAAATGTACGTTAGGTTATCATGATGTAGATGTGGAAAACTCTAAACCTATTAAAACTCTCCCCCTACAGAGCTAATCCTGAAAAGCAGAGGCTACTTCAGCAGGAAGTAGAATTTCTGTTAAAGTATGGTTTAGTGGAGGAGTCATCTAGTCATCCTTGTTAAAAAGGCTGATGGAGGGTTTCGTATGTGTACATACTACCGTAAGGTGAATGAGGTCACAATCACAGATGCTTACCCTCTTCCTCGTCTGGATGATGTAATTGACTTTGTGGGTAAGGCTACTTTTGTGCCCAAGTTAGATCTCCTTAAAGGTTACTATCAGGTACCTTCGACGGATAAGGCGAAGGAAATCTCTGCCTTCGTAATTCCAGGAGGTCATTATCAATACACAGTTACCCCCTTCGGAATGAAAAACTCCTCCTCTTCATTCCAGAAACTTATCCATCAGGTTATTAAAGGACTTGAAGGCATGGCAGCGTACCTGGATGATATTGTTGTGGTGTCTGATACTTGGGATCAACACCTATTTAG